>NC_057801.1:463670473-463835587 GCF_018294505.1 Triticum aestivum
CTTAGTTGTAGTCCAGTACTTGCCTAAGTTTGAAAAATCCTACCGATTGACGAGCAATCCTCTCACTCGGGGGCTTAGCTGCAGTCCAGTACTCGCCTAAGTTTGAAAAATCCTACCAAGTGACGAGCGATCCTCTCACTCGGGGGCTTAGTTGCAGTCCAGTACTCGCCTAAGTTTGAAAAATCCTACCGAGTGACGAGCGATCCTCTCACTCGGAGGCTTAGCTGCACTCCAGTACTCGCCTAAGTGTGAAACATCTTACTGAGTGACGAGCAATCCTCTCACTCGGGAACTTAGCTGTAGTCCAGTACTCGCCTGAGTTTTAAAAACCCAACCGAATGGTACGAGTCGACCACGACCCCTCCCCCCGAGGCTGCACCGTCAAGGAGAAGGACGAGATTGCGCGCACTGCCAAGGCGAGATGCTTTCAGGAACGTCAAGACCATTGCTGAATGCCTCACTGATGAGCTGATCAATGCTGCCAAAGGCTCATCCAACAGCTAGTGCCAAGCCGAACTGCTTTCAGGAACGTCAAGGCCATCGCTGAATGCCTTGCTGATGAGCTGATCAATACTGCTCAAGGTTCGACCAATAGATCGACTGCGACCTTTTCCTCAGAAGCTGCATCGAGAGAACAAAAATCAATCCGACTTAAGAACGAATTGCGCTCGAAGACAAACACAACATATTCAAAGATAAGCCAAGTTCAGAGAAATCCAAAGGTTCCTAACCGCGGATTAAAGTACTCGGGCGTCAGGACTGAAGGAGTTTCAACGATTACAAAACCACTCGGCATTCCAAGGCAAATGAGGGTGAAGCATAATGTTTTTCTGATCACTCGCTGGGAGAAGGACTGGCTCGATCACAGAAGCTGTTAAGGTCAATGCTGTCCGCAATACGAGTGGTAGCGTCAAGGAAGGTGTCCATGAAGGACTGGAAGGTGTGCTTCTTAGTATTCGCGACCTTGGGAGCCGCCAACTTGTCTTCTCTGGCACCCTTGCAGTGCACTCGAACCAACGACAGGGCGACGTCAGTGCCACAACGAGCGGATGACTTTTTCCACTCCTGCACTCGACCAGGAATCTGATTGAGTTGAGTCATCAGGGAATCGAGATATTGTGGAAGTTCTGCCTGGGGCCAGAGTTCGGCATCAACCCGAGTCACTGCCGCTTTCAGTCGAGCCAGATAAGCAACAACATTTTCCATTCGTGATTCCAACCGCAACAAGTTCATAGCAACCCGAGTCACTGGGTCAGACGCATGGAGTTGCACTGGGGCAGCGGGAGTTGGAGCAGCCGAACCCGATGGGTGATCAGTCGTCAGCGGGTCAGCAAATGTGACGCTGGTCCGAGCCGGATCTCCAGACCGCTCAACCGGCATCTCAAGCACCGGAGTCGACTGAGGGGCTTGAACCTCAAGCACTCTCCCACTAGATCCCTTGCCTTTCCTCCTCCTCTCCCTCAAGGGCGCTTCTTCTTCATCATCATTGTCAGGAAGTACGAAAACGTCTTGTGGTGCTGCAGCTAAAAGAAAAAATCATCAGAGATTCAGCCGACCGATAAACTCAATCGACAGAACAAGGCTTAATCAAGCAGACTCACCCGCTCAGGAGGTGGCCGCGTCGTAGGTTTCCTCATCTTCTGGGGCCTTGTCAATATCCATGTCAGTCGCAGCAGAGGTTGGGCTGGAAAGATATAAGAGCCACTCAGTAACCAACAGAAATGCTAGTCGGAAGAAAGGAACACAGAGAGATAGAATTCTCACCCAGAGGTGACTGGAACATCCATCTTGATCCTCGGTAGGGTCTTCCGAGCCTTCGGGGGCGCGGCCTTGGGCTGCTTACCATCTTTTCAGTTGGCTCAGGAGTCGACGTCCGAGCCTGCTTCTGCATCCTGGTGGAGGCCACGGCTTTGCCCCGCTCGCCTGGTGGATCGTGATGCTGTTTGGATCAGCGCTCCAAGCGTGGCGGCGAGTCGACCTCCTCATCATCGTCAGCTTCGTCACTCTCCTCCTCCTCGTCACCATCTGACGATTGATACTCGCCACTCTCGTTTGCGCTGTCCTCCCCTTCCTACTCCTGCTCCTGGGTCTGCTTGCCGTTGGGAATGGAGTACATCTCGATATAAACCTACAAAACAAGAAGTCGAGTGAATTCCAGTCAGTGCTAGACATAGATACAAGATACACAAGAAATCAGTCGAAGGCAGAAGTTCGAACCTTGTCATGTGGATTGCTGTCACTGAAGGGAGTGACCCTCTTGGCCCCCCTGGGGTTGTCCTTGTTGCCCGTGATGCTCTTCAGCCATCCAGCCAGCGTCTTGGCCGACACTTCCTCCGGATGAACCCGAGCGGTGTCGTTGGCACCGGAATACATCCACATCGGCTGGTCCCGAGCCTGAAGCGGCTGGATGCGCTGACTTAGAAACACCTCCATGTTGGAAATATGCCCTAGAGGCAATAATAAAATGATTATTATATTTCCTTGTTCATGGTAATTGTCTATTATTCATGCTATAATTGTGTTATCCGGAAATCGTAATACATGTGTGAATACATAGACCACAACATGTCCCTAGTGAGCCTCTAGTTAACTAGCTCGTTGATCAACAGATAGTCATGGTTTCCTGACTATGGACATTGGATGTCATTGATAACGGGATCACATCATTAGGAGAATGATGTGATGGACAAGACCCAATCCTAAGCATAGCACAAGATCGTGTAGTTCGTTTGCTAGAGCTTTTCTAATTTCAAGTATCATTTCCTTAGACCATGAGATCGTGTAACTCCCGGATACCGTAGGAGTGCTTTGGGTGTACCAAACGTCACAACGTAACTGGGTGGTTATAAAGGTATACTACAGGTATCTCCGAAAGTGTCTGTTGGGTTGCCACGGATCAAGACTGGGATTTGTCACTCCATATGACGAAGAGGTATCTCTGGGCCCACTCGGTAATGCATCATCATAATGAGCTCACTGTGACCAAGTGGTTGGTCACGGGATCATGCATTATAGTACGAGTAAAGTGACTTGCCGGTAACAAGATTGAATGAGGTATTGGGATACCGACGATCGAATCTCGGGCAAGTAACATATTGATTGACAAAGGGAATTGTATACGGGATTACTTGAATCCTCGACATCATGGTTCATCCGATGAGATCATCGTGGAACATGTGGGAGCCAACATGGGTATCCAGATCCCGTTGTTGGTTATTGGCCGAAGAGTTGTCTCGGTCATGTCTGCGTGAATCCCGAACCCATAGGGTCTACGCACTTAAGGTTCAGTGACGTTGGGGTTGTAGAGATATTAGTATGCGATAACCCGAAAGTTGTTCGGAGTCCCGGATGAGATCCCGGACGTCACGAGGAGTTACGGAATGGTCTGGAGGTAAAGATTTGTGTAGGATCTTGAGAAGTATGTCTAGAGGGGGGGGGGTGATTAGACTACTTGACCAATTAAAAACTATGCCTTTTCCCAATTTTAGTCTTAGGCAGATTTTAGCAATCTTAGCACAAGTCAAGCAATCTTCACACAATTCAAGCAAGCATGCAAAGAGTATATGAGCAGCGGAAAGTAAAGCATGCAACTTGCAAGAATGTAAAGGGGAGGGTTTGGAGATTTCAAACGCAATTAGGAGACACGGTGATTTTTGAGCCGTGGTTCCGATAGGTGGTGCTATCATACATCCACATTGATGGAGACTTCAACCCACAAATGGTAACGGTTGCGTGAGTCCACGGAGGGCTCCACCCACGAAGGGTCCACGAAGAAGCAACCTTGTCTATCCCACCATGGCCATCGCCCACGAAGGACTTGCCTCACTAGCGGTAGATCTTCGCGAAGTAGGCGATCTCCTTGCCCTTACAAACTCCTTGGTTCAACTCCACAATCTTGTCGGAGGCTCCCAAGTGACACCTAGCCAATCTAGGAGACACCACTCTCCAAGAAGTAACAAATGGTGTGTTGATGATGAACTCCTTGCTCTTGTGCTTCAAATGATAGTCTCCCCAACACTCAACTCTCTCTCACAGGATTTGGATCTGGTGGAAAGAAGATTTGAGTGGAAAACAACTTATGGAAGGCTAGAGATCAAGATTCATATGGTAGGAATGGAATATCTTGGCCTCAACACATGAGTAGGTGGTTCTCTCTCAGAAATGGTAAGTTGGAGGTGTAGGTTCGTTCTGATGGCTCTCTCGCCGGGTGAAGAGGAGGTGGAGGGGTATATATAGCCTCCACACAAAATCTAACCATTACACACAATTTACCAATCTCGGTGGGACCAAATTGAGAAACTCGGTCGGACCGATTCAGTAAACAATGTGACCGTTAGGGTTTTCGGTGGGACCGACATGCAACTTGGTAGGACCGATATGGTTAGGGTTAGGGCATAACGTAATCTCGGTGAGACCGATTACACAAACTCGGTGGGAACGATTTTGGTAATAAGCTAACCAGAGAGTTGGTCAGGCAAACTCGATGGGACCGATTACACAAACTCGGTGGGACCGATTTTGGTAATAAGTTAACCAGAGAGTTTGCATTGTAATCTCGATAGTACCGATTACTCAATATCGGTAAGACCGATTTTGATAATGGACATACACAGAGAGATTACAATCCCATCTCAGTGAGACCGAGATCCCTATCGGTGAGGACGATTTGCCTAGGGTTTGTGGCAGTGGCTATGACATCTGAACTCGGTGGCGCCGGATAGAAAGAATCGGCGGGGCCGAGTTTGACTTTAGGTTTAGGTCATATGTGGATGTGGGAAAGTAGTTGAGGTTTTTTTGGAGCATATCACTAAGCACTGTGGAGCAAGAAAGTCATTAAGCAACACCTCATCCCTTCTTGATAGTATTGGCTTTTCCTATAGACTCAATGTGATCTTGGATCACTAAAACATAAAATGCAGAGTCTTTATCTTGAAGCTTGAGCCAATCCTTCGTCCTTAGCATCTTGAAGGGGTTCCACATCCTTTAGTCCATGCCACTCCATTGTTGAACTTATCTGAAATATACTAGGTAAAAGTGTTAGTCCAACAAGAGATATGTTGACATTAATTACCAAAACCACCCAGGGAGCACTTGTACTTTCAATCTCCCCCTTTTTGGTAATTTATGACAACATACATCAAAGCTTTAGATAAAGATATAGAGAATAGCGAGTAAAGCTTTGGAAAGACATGTAACAAGAATCGGCTCCCCCTATATGTATGCAATCTTGTGAATATGGAATGTAGAAGCATGTGAGAGCATAACCATGATAGAGTAGGCAATGTGTTACATGTATCTTGGCCATATGCATCAGAGCAAAGAATATTAAAAAATACCTTCATGCTCATGAGTCCCTCTTGCAAACAGTATGTACATCAGCAAGAATTCCTCATACACATGATTGTGATGCATATACTTACCTTGTGGTCTTGAGTTGGCTTAGGATGGAATGAACCTGCGTAAACAAGGTTAGATAACACAGATACACCTACTAGCCAGAGCAAACAGAAGGAACCACAAGAATAGCAAGACTGGGATAACATGTAGGGAGTGAGTACTAAGTACCACATTGGATTAGACATGTCCCCAAAGGTAAAGATATGCAATGAATTTAAATGATTTCTATCCCTTAGATGTCTTGCTCCCCCTGAATCTAGCATGGGATACTGGGAGAAGATAGGGAACAGAAAATCAGAGCTCAAAGAAACCAATGAACAGAGCTAATGCAAATAAGCACATATGAACATGTCTTTCCCCTCAAGAAGACATGTGTCATCTCTCCTCTTGAACACCAAGCATCTGGGATCCTTGAGGAATACTCTCTTCTTGAGTATTCTCTCCCCCTGGAGATCTTTCTCTCCCTGTGGAAGTGATACTCTCTCTCTCTCCCTTTGGAAGTGATAAGCTTTGATGTGATCTCTCTTGATAAGCTTTGATGTGATCTCTCTCCCCCCCTTTGACATCAATTTCCAAGAAGGGCCTTCTGGAATTTGTCGTGAATGGGTTTGGTCCTTGAGTCACAGCACAAAGCACTGATAGAAATGTGATTCTTGTAGAGGACAAGATTCATTGAGTGGAGCTGGATCATAAGTAAAGATGAATAAGTGGCAAAATGTTTTTCCTGTTGTGAAGTCGGTGGTAGCAAGTGGTATGATTTGGTTGCACCGTATGTTACGGTTGGACCGAAAACAACAAACCGGTGAGACCTAGTTCATCACAGAGAAAACACTTGTCACCTCAGCTCACTAGACTAGTAAGATCTCACAATGATTTGCAAGGAATTAACTGAATGATATGCAATGAATTGGATGCAGGAAATGTAGAACAAACAGAAAAGAAGGAAATCTAGATGAAGTTTTTTTCTCTTTTTAAAGGGGAAACAAATATGCATGAGACAAATGCAAAAGCACAGAGAAGAACACGAGAGAACTTCATCTAGAGATGGTCGGCGACAGAGTCACCTATGTTAGAGTATATTGACTTAGGAGTCAAGTGAGATCACTTGATCATAGGTCATACTCATCGTTTAAGCTCAAAATGGGGTTACCATTTTTCGTTTAAGCATCTTGATGTACTCACATCTTGTCAAGTTGCTTTAGCTCATGACTCGGAGTAAAGCTTCTCTAAGATGGAATAACATACCTCGGGTGGTGGTGTTGATCATGTAGTTGAATTTGCGTGGGTTGCTCAAGGTTGATGTAGTTCATCAAGAGTTGGGAGCACCACTTGGAATTAGAGTTCATCTACCTACATGGGTGAGTTCTTGCAAGGAAGAGAACTTGTGTATCCAAAAATGACTATCATGAAACTCAACATAGAATTTGTCAAAGGATATGTTCGAATGGTTCTGTGCTTCCTTGTATTCAACCACCATAGTGTAGAGACTTGGTGATGTAGAGATTGCTCAAGATATGAGTAGGTTACAATCTCATGGAATTTGATTCAACCAAGTACCTACATGTGTTAGATGACACGCAAGATGCAAATATATCCAAGACATAAGATTATCATCATAAGAGAAATATCAAGGATTAGTCATAAGCTCATGTCTTGCATGTATCCAATGGAGTTTCTACTCCAAGTTTGAAGCATCAATGATGTTCAATTCGCCTCTCAACCTGCAAAACACTTTCTCATCAAGTGGTTTAGTGAAAATATCTGCTAATTGCTTTTTGGTGCGAACATGCTTAAGATTAATGTCACCCTTAGCAACATGATCTCGAATGAAATGATAACAAACTTCAATATGCTTAGTTCGAGAGTGTTGCACAGGGTTATGAGCAATTTCGATAGCACTTTCATTGTAACAAAGCAATGGAACATGTTTCACATATATCCCATAATCTTTAAGAGTTTGGGTCATCCAAAGTAATTGAGCACAACATGAACAAGCGACAATATATTCCGCTTCGGCGGTGGATAAGGATACCGAGTTTTGTTTCTTGGAAGACCAAGACACAAGAGATCTACCAAGAAATTGACAAGTACCCGAAGTGGACTGTCTATCAACCTTGTCACCGGCATAGTCCGAGTCGGAGTAGCCAACAAGATCGAATGAGGCCCTCTTAGGAAACCAAATGCCAAAATTTGGTGTATGAATTAAGTATCTCACTATCCTTTTCACGGCCTTAAGATGACATTCTTTAGGAGCAGCTTGATATCGTGCACACGTGCACACACTTAGCATAATATCGGGACGTGAAGCACATAGGTATAACAATGAACAAATCATAGAGCGATAAACCTTTTGATCGACCGGTTCACCATCTTTGGTCAAATCAAGATGTCCACTAGTAGGCATGGGTGTAGACATACCTTTGCATTCTTGAATATTGAACTTCTTGAATAAGTCCTTAGTGTACTTCGTTTGAGATACAAAAGTACCTTCCTTAGTTTGCTTGATTTGCAACCCAAGAAAGAATTTGAGTTCACTCATCATTGAAACCTCAAACTTCTCCGACATTAGCTTTCCAAACTTCTCACTAAAATGAGGGTTAGTTGATCCAAATATTAATATCATCAACATAAATTTGGCATACAAATAATTCTCCATTAACCCTTTTAGTAAAAAGTGTAGAATCAATTTTTCCAATTTCAAAGCCTTTTTCAATAAGGAACTTGGTTAAGCATTTATACCAAGCTCTAGGAGCTTGTTTAAGACCATAAAGAGCTTTGCGAAGTTTGTAGACATGATTGGGTTTCTTCGGATTGATAAAGCCGGGAGGTTGTTTAACATAAACTTCCTCCTCTATTTCACCATTTAGAAAAGCACTTTTAATGTCCATTTGGTATAAGGTGATATCATGGTCATTAGCATAGGTAAGTAAGATGCGAATGAACTCAAGTCTAGCAACGGGAGCATAAGTCTCACCATAGTCCGTACCTTGGACTTGTGTGTAGCCTTGGGCGACGAGATGTGCTTTGTTGCGAACTACTTGTCCATCTTCATCTTGCTTGTTGCGAAACACCCATTTGGTACTGATGATGTTGTGGTTGTTGTCGGGCTTCTCAACCAATGTCCAAACTTGATTTCTCTCAAAGTTGTGTAGCTCTTCATGCATAGCATTTATCCAATCCGAATCTTCCAATGCTTCTTCGGTCTTCATAGGTTCAATGCTAGAGATGAATGAATAGTGTTGACAAAAGTTAGCTAAATGAGTTTTAGAGCGAGTGATTCTCCCGGTTTGGATATCATTGTAGATTTGCTCGACGGGATGGTCTTTAGCAATTCTTGCTCAAACTCGTGAAAGATTTTGCTTGGGTCTTGGTTGAACATCTTCTTCATCTTGTTCTTCTTCTTGGCTTTCTTCATTATTGGCATTGTCGTTCTCCTGTCGTGGTGGAGAAGGAGGTTGTTGACGTTCTTGATGTACTTCCTCGTTTTCTTCATCTTGGTGTGTCCCACTTGTGGATGCTTCCGTATCAACTCTTGGTTCACCTTGTCGTGAAGTAGAAGCTTCCACTTGAACGGACGAGGTACTCTCCTTCACCTCCGTTGGACGAATCTTGCCAATAGACAAGTCTTGGATTGCTTCCGAGGGGTCTTTGTCTCCTACATCAATTGGCAATTGCTCTACTTGCGAGCCTTTAGATTCATCAAACTTCACATCTACCATTTCTTCAACCTTTCGGGTGAAATTGTTGTAGACACGGTAAGTGTGAGAGTTTGAGCCATAACCAAGTAGCAAACCTTCATGAGACTTAGGAGAAAATTTAGAACGACGATGCTTATCAAGAATGTAGCACTTTGAGCCGAATACTCGAAAGTATCCAACTTGGGGTTTGTTACCGGTGAGGAGCTCGTATGCCATCTTGCCGAGTAGCTTGTGAAGATACAAGCGATTTGTTGCATGACAAGTTGTCTCAACCGCTTCTGCCCAAAAGTGCTTCGGTGTCTTGTACTCATCAAGCATCGTTCTAGCCATTTCGATGAGCATCCGGTTCTTCCTCTCAACAACTCCATTTTGTTGAGGTGTGTACGTCACCGAGAACTCATGTGAAATCCCTTCTTCGTCAAGAAAGGTGTCCACATTTGCGTTCTTGAACTCCATTCCATTGTCGCTGCGAACCTTCTTGATCTTCACTTCAAATTGATTTTGAGCCTTCCTGGCAAAGTTTTTGAAGATCTTTTGGACCCGCGATTTGTCATCGAGAAAGAACACCCATGTACATCTTGAAAAATCGTCAACTATAACTAGATCAAAAGAATTTCCACCAAGACTTTTGTAAGCGTGGGGACCAAAGAGATCCATGTGAAGTAGCTCAAGTGGCCTCCTTGTGGTCATGATGTTCTTCACAGGATGCCTTCCTCCAACCTGTTTACCTGCTTGACAAGCACTACAAAGTCTATCCTTATCAAATATGACATCGTTAACACCAAGGATATGATTCCCTTTAATAAGTTTGTCAAGGTTTCTCATGCCAACGTGACCTAGTCGTCTATGCCATAACCAGCCTTTAGAGGATTTAGCAATGAAGCAAGTTCTAGGTTGAGCCTTTTTAGTGAAATCAACAATGTAAAGATCACCTCTACGTATACCGGTAAAGACCATTTTATGATTGTCTCTATGAAACACTTGGCAATCTACTTCAGTAAATAAGACATTGAAACCGAAATCAGCAAGTCTAGATACTGAAAGTAAGTTGTAGCCAAGAGATTCAACGAGCATAACATTCTGAATGGAGCTATCATGTGAGATGGCCACCTTACCGAGGCCAACCACCTTACCGAGGCCAACCACCTTACCCTTTGAGTTGTCACCGAAAGTGACATACTTTCGAGGACCATCATTTTCAGCAAGCTCACGAAACATGTCTTTATCTCTGGTCATGTGATCGGTACATCCACTGTCAAGAACCCATTCCTTTCCTCCTGCCATATATCCCCAAAGATTTGCCATAAGACCAAAGTGTCTCATCACATCATCAAGATCAAAGTCATCATCATCATCCTCATCATAGTATCCATGTTCAACATCATCATGTGGTGGATCAATTCCTAGTGAGGGTGATTCATTAGTATGAGTTTGACAATAATCTCCTCTATGAAGTCTAGTAGCTTCGGAAATAATATCGCTAATAATTCCAACATTTCCTTTATCACGCATAAGATTTGTAAGTTCAAATAGAAAATTACCAAACATAGGATCATTGGAATTCATCTTACTCAAGGCAATAGACTTATGAAGAATTTCATCTAGATTTTTCAGAGAATAATTAGGAAATTGTTCCTCAAGAAATTTCCATATAGAGTAGGCACACTCAAGAGTAGGCAGTTTAACAATCAAGTTTCTAGGGAAGCCTCTAGTGATAAGATTAACAGTTCTAACATTCCTAATCATGTCAACCGACTCATCCAGGGTAGGATGCATAGGATCAACATAAGGTGCACAAGGACTAGCAATGTACTTGTTCAAATGATATTGATTGAAAATTACAAGCATCTCATTTTTTCACTCATGAAAATACTCTCCATCAAGTATAGGCACTCTATGTCTAAGACTCCCCAAAGTAGACTCATCTATCTTCCTCCAATGCTGATTAAACCAAAGCAATGGAGACCAAGCTCTGATACCACTTGTAGGATCTTGAGAAGTATGTCTAGAGGGGGGGGGGGTGATTAGACTACTTGACCAATTAAAAACTATGCCTTTTCCCAATTTTAGTCTTAGGCAGATTTTAGCAATCTTAGCACAAGTCAAGCAATCTTCACACAATTCAAGCAAGCATGCAAAAGAGTATATGAGCAACGGAAAGTAAAGCATGCAACTTGCAAGAATGTAAAGGGAAGGGTTTGGAGATTTCAAATGCAATTTGGAGACACGGTGATTTTTGAACCGTGGTTCCGATAGGTGGTGCTATCGTACATCCACGTTGATGGAGACTTCAACCCACGAAGAGTAACAGATGCGCGAGTCCACGGAGGGCTCCACCCATGAAGGGTCCACGAAGAAGCAACCTTGTCTATCCCACCATGGTCGTCGCCCACGAAGGACTTGCCTCACTAGCGGTAGATCTTCACGAAGTAGGCGATCTCCTTGCCCTTACAAACTCCTTGGTTCAACTCCACAATCTTGTCGGAGGCTCCCAAGTGACACCTAGCCAATATAGGAGACACCACTCTCCAAGAAGTAACAAATGGTGTGTTGATGATGAACTCCTTGCTCTTGTGCTACAAATGATAGTCTCTCCAACACTCAACTCTCTCTCACAGGATTTGGATCTGGTGGAAAGAAGATTTGAGTGGAAAGCAACTTGGGGAAGGCTAGAGATCAAGATTCATATGGTAGGAATGGAATATCTTGGCCTCAACACATGAGTAGGTGGTTCTCTCTCAGAAATTGTAAGTTGGAAGTGTAGGTTCGTTCTGATGGCTCTCTCACGGAGTGAAGAGGAGGTGGAGGTGTATATATAGCCTCCACACAAGATCTAACCGTTACACACAATTTACAAATCTCGGTGGGACCGAATTGAGAAACTCGGTTGGACCGATTCAGTAAACAATGTGACTGTTAGGGTTTTCGGTGGGACCGACATGCAACTCGGTAGGACCGATATGGTTAGGGTTAGGGCATAACATAATCTCGGTGTGACCGATTAAACAAACTCGGTAGGACCGATTTTGGTAATAAGCTAACCAGAGAGTTGGTCAGGCAAACTCGGTGGGCCGATTACACAAACTCGGTGGGACCGATTTTGGTAATAAGTTAACCAGAGAGTTTGCATTGTAATCTCGGTAGTACCGATTACTCAATCTCGGTAAGACCGATTTTGATAATGGACATACACAGAGATATTACAATCCCATCTCGGTGAGATCGAGATCCCTATCGGTGAGACCGATTTGCCCAGGGTTTGTGGCAGTGGCTATGACATCTGAACTCGGTGGCGCCGGATAGAAAGAATCGGTGGGGCCGAGTTTGACTTTAGGTTTAGGTGATATGTGGATGTGGGAAAGTAGTTGAGGGTTTTTTGGAGCATATCACTAAGCACTGTGGAGCAAGAAACTTATTAGGCAACACCTCATCCCTTCTTGATAGTATTGGCTTTTCCTATAGACTCAATGTGATCTTGGATCACTAAAACATAAAATGCAGAGTCTTGATCTTGAAGCTTGAGCCAATCCTTTGTCCTTAGCATCTTGAAGGGGTTCCACATCCTTTAGTCCATGCCACTCCATTGTTGAACTTATCTAAAATCTAGGTAAAAGTGTTGGTACAACAAGAGATATGTTGACATTAATTACCAAAACCACCCAGGGAGCACTTGTGCTTTCAATTTGTATATAGGAAGTCCAATTTCGGCCACCGGGAAAGTTTCGGTGGTCACCGGTATTGTACCGGGACCACCAGAAGGGTCCCGGGGGACCACCGGATCGGGCCACCTATCCCGGAGGGCCACATGGGCTGAAGTGGGAAGGAAACCAGCCCCTGGTGAGCTGGTGCGCCCCCCTTGGGCCTCCCCCTGCGCCTAGGGTTGGAAACCCTGGGGGTGGGGGCGCCCCACCTGACTTGGGGGGCAAGTTCCCCCCTTTGGCCGCCGCCCCCCCTTGAGATTGGATCTCTAAGGGACCGGCACCCCCCCTAGGGCCCCTATTTAAAGAGGGGGGGAGGGAGGGTTGCGCACCCAAGCCCCTGGCGCCTCCCACTCCCCCCACAACACCTCTCCCTCTCGCTGAGCTTGGCGAAGCCCTGCCGAGATTCCCCGCTACTTCCACCACCATGCCGTCGTGCTGCTGGATCTCCACCAACCTCTCCTTACCCCTTGCTGGATCAAGAAGGAGGAGACGTCTCTCCCAACCGTACGTGTGTTGAACGCGGAGGTGCCGTCCGTTCGGCACTAGGATCATCGGTGATTTGGATCACGACGAGTACGACTCCATCAACCCCGTTCTCTTGAACGCTTCCGCTCGCGATCTACAAGGGTATGTAGATGCACTCCTCTCTCTCATTGCTAGATGACTCCGTAGATTGATCTTGGTGAAGCGTAGAAATTTTTTGTTTTCTGCAATGTTCCCCAACAGTGGCATCATGAGCTAGGTCTATGCATAGTTTCTATGCACGAGTAGAACACAATTTTATTGTGCGCGCAGATGTTGTCAATTTACTTGCCACTACTAGTCTTATCTTGTTTCAGCGCATCGTGGGATGAAGCGGCCCGGACCGACCTTACACATACGCTTACGTGAGACAGGTTCCACCGACTGACATGCACTAGTTGCATAAGGTGGCTAGCGGGTGTCTGTCTCTCCCACTTTAGTCAGATCGGATTCGATGAAAAGGGTCCTTATGAAGGGTAAATAGAAATTGGCATATCATGTTGTAGTTTTGACGTAGGTAAGAAACATTCTTGCTAGAACCCTATT
Source organism: Triticum aestivum (assembly GCF_018294505.1). Classification (NCBI taxonomy): domain Eukaryota; kingdom Viridiplantae; phylum Streptophyta; class Magnoliopsida; order Poales; family Poaceae; genus Triticum; species Triticum aestivum. The sequence continues at coordinate 463,684,338 of NC_057801.1, forward strand.
GCAGCCACGTAAAAACATGCAACAACAATTAGAGGATGTCTAACTTGTTTTTGCAGCATATGCCTTGTGATGTGATATGGCCAAAAGGATGTGATGAATGATATATGTGTGATGTATGAGATTGATCATGTTCTTGTAATAGGAATCACGACTTGCATGTCGATGAGTGTGACAACCGGCAGGAGCCATAGGAGTTGTCTTAATTATTGTATGACCTGCGTGTCATTGAATAAACGCCATGTAATTACTTTACTTTATTGCTAAACCGTTAGCCATAGTAGTAGAAGTAATCGTTGGCGTGACAACTTCATGAAGACACGATGATGGAGATCATGATGATGGAGACCATGGTGTCATGCCGGTGACGATGATGATCATGGCGCCCCGAAGATGGAGATCAAAAGGAGCAAAATGATATTGGCCATATCATGTCACTATTTGATTGCATGTGATGTTTATCATGTTTTTGCATCTTATTTTCTTAGAACGACGGTAGTAAATAAGATGATCCCTCATAATAATTTCAAGAAAGTGTTCCCCCTAACTGTGCGCCATTGCGAAAGTTCGTTGTTTCGAAGCACCACGTGATGATCGGGTGTGTTCTAACGTTCACATACAACGGGTGTAAGACAAATTTACACATGCAAAACACTTAAGTTGACTTGATGAGCCTAGCATGTACAGACATGGCCTCGGAACACAAGAGACCAAAAGGTCGAACATGAATCATATAGAAGATACGATAAACATGAAGATGTTCACCGATGATGACTAGTCCGTCTCACGTGATGATCGGACACGGCCTAGTTGACTCGGATCATGGATCACTTAGATGACTAGAGGGATGTCTATCTGAGTGGGAGTTCATTAAATAATTTGATTAGATGAACTTAATTATCATGAACTTAGTCTAAAACTTTTGCAATATGTCTTGTAGATCAAATGGCCCACGCTAATGTTTCCCTCAACTTCAACGCGTTCCTAGAGAAAACCAAGCTGAAAGACAATGGCAGAAACTATACGAACTGGGTCCGAAACTTGAGGATCATCCTCATAGCTGCCAAAAGAGCATATGTCCTAGATGCACCGCTAGGTGAAGCACCCGTTTTCCCCGCAACTCAAGACGTTATGAACGCCTGGCAGTCGCGTGTTGATGACTACTCCCTCGTTCAGTGTGGCATGCTTTACAGCTTAGAACCGGGGCTCCAAAAGCGTTTTGAGCAACACAGAGCATATGAGATGTTCGAAGAGCTGAAAATGGTTTTCCAAGCTCATGCCCGGGTCGAGTGATATGAAGTCTCCGACAAGTTCTACAGTTGTAAGATGGAGGAAAATAGTTCTGTCAGTGAGCACATACTCAAAATGTCTGGGTTGCACAACCGCTTGTCCCAGCTGGACATTAACCTCCCGGATGAGGCGCTCATTGACAGAATCCTTCAGTTGCTCCCACCTAGCTACAAGAGCTTTGTGATGAACTACAATATGCATGGGATGGTGAAAACTATTCTTGAAGTATTTTCAATGCTGAAATCAGCGGAGGTAGAAATCAAAAAGGAACATCAAGTGTTGATGGTCAATAAAACCACTAGTTTCAAGAAAGGCAAGGGTAAGAAGAACTTCAAGAAGGACGGCAAGGGAGTTGCAGCGCCCAGTAAGCCAGTTGCCGTGAAGAAGCCAAAGCATGGACCCAAACCTGAGACCGAGTGCTTTTATTGCAAGGGAAGCGGACACTGGAAGCGAAATTGCCCCAAGTACTTAGCGGACAAGAAGGCCGGCAACACCAAAGGTATATGTGATATACATGTAATTGATGTGTACCTTACTAGTACTCGTAGTAGCTCCTGGGTATTTGATACCGGTGATGTCTACTACACAACCTTCTTCTTGTAGACGTTGTTGGGCCTGCAAGTGCACAGGTTTGTAGGACAGTAGCAAATTTCCCTCAAGTGGATGACCTAAGGTTTATCAATCTGTAGGAGGCGTAGGATGAAGATGGTCTCTCTCAAGAAACCCTGCAACCAAATAACAAAGAGTCTCTTGTGTCCCCAACACACCCAATACAATGGTAAATTGTATAGGTGCACTAGTTCGGCGAAGAGATGAAGATACAAGTGCAATATGGATGGTAGATAAAGGTATTTGTAATCTGAAATTATAAAAACAGCAAGGTAGCGAGCGATAAAAGTGAGCGTAAACGGTATTGCAATGATAGGAAACAAGGCCTAGGGTTCATACTTTCACTAGTGCAAGTTCTCTCAACAATAATAACATAGATAGATCATATAACAAGCCCTCAACATGCAACAAAGAGTCACTCCAAAGCCACTAATAGCGGAGAACAAACATAGATATTATGGTAGGGTACGAAACCACCTCAAAGTTATTCTTTCAGATCGATCTATAAAAGAGTTCGTACTAGAATAACACCTTAAGACACAAATCAACCAAAACCCTAATGTCACCTAGATACTCCACTGTCACCTCAACTATCTGTGGCATGATTATACGATATGCATCACACAATCTGAGATTCATCCAACCAACATAAAAGTACTTCAAAGAGTGCCCCAAAGCTACTACCGGAGAGTCAAGAACGTGTGCCAACCCCTATGCATAGGTTCCCAATGTCACGAAACCCGCAAGTTGATCACCAAGACATACATCAAGTGTTCTCATAAAAGACTCAATCCGATAAGATAACTTCAAAGGGGAAACTCAATTCATCACAAGAGTATAGAGGGGGAGAAACATCATAAGATCCAACTACAATAGCAAAGCTCGGGATACATCAAGATCGTGCCATAGAGGGAACACGAGAGAGAACATGAGAGAGAGTGAGATCAAACACATAGCTACTGGTACATACCCTCAGCCCGAAGGTGAACTACTCCCTCCTCATCATGGAGAGCGCCGGGATGATGAAGATGGCCGTCGGTGATGGGGTCCCCCTCCGGCAAGGTGCCGGAACGGGCTCCCGAGAGGTTTTTGGTGGCTACAGAGGCTTGCGGCAGTGGAACTCCCGATCTATCTTCTGTTTTGGAAGTTTTATGATACGTAGGTATATATGGGTGCAAGGGGTACGTCGGTGGAGCTATGGGGGCCCCACGAGGCAGGGGGCGCGCCCTAGGGGTGTGGGCGCACCCCCACTCTCGTGAGCACCTCCCGTATCTTCTAACATGGAGTCCAAGTCTATCTGGTAGGTTTCCTTCCAAAAATAACTTCTCTAGTTGATTTTGTTTCGTTTTGACTCCGTTTGATATTCCTTTTCCTCGAAACACTGAAATAGGCATAAAATAGCAAATCTGGGCTAGGCCTCCGGTTAATAGGTTAGTCCCAAAAATAATATAAAAGTGGATAATAAAGCCCAATATTGCCTAAAACAGTAGATAAAGTAGCATGGATCAATCAAAAAATATAGATACGTTGGAGACGTATCAAGCATCCCCAAGCTTAATTCCTGCTCGTCCTCGAGTAGGTAAATGAAAAAAAGAGAATTTTTGATGCGGAGTGATACTTTGGCATAATTTCAATGTAAATATTCTTACTTGTGATATGAATATTCAGATCCGAATGATTCAAAATAAAAGTTCATATTGATAAAAGAAATAGTAACACTTCAAGCATACTAGTCAAAGTAATCATGTCTTGTCAAAATAACATGGCAAAAGAAAGTTCATCCCTACAAAATCATATAGGTAGGCTATGCTTCATTTTCGTCACACAAAGATGTTCCCAACTTCTATACCCCCGATGACAAGCCAAGCAATTGTTTCATACTTAAATAATCTCAAACTTTTTCAACCTTCACGCAATACATGAGCATGAGCCATGGATATAGCGCTATGGGTGGAATATAATATGATGATGGGGATTGTGTGGAGAAGACAAAAAAGGAGAAAGTCTCATACTGACGAGGATAATCAACGGGCTATGGAGATGCCCATCAATTGATGTCAACATGAGGAGTAGGGATTGCCATGCAACAGATGCACTAGAGCTATGAATGCTCAACAAAAGAAAACTAGTGGGTGTGCATCCAACTTGCTTGCTCATGAAGACCTAGGGCATTTGATGAAGCCCATCGTAGGAATATACAAGCCAAGTTCTATAATGAAAAATTCCCACTAGTATAAAAAAGACAACTTATGAGACTCACTACATGAAGAACAAGGTGCTACTTTGAAGCACAATATATGAGACTCACTACATGAAGAACAAGGTGCTACTTTGAAGAACAAGTGTGGAAAAAGAGATAGTAGCATTGCCCTTTTTATTTTTATTTTTTTGGGCCTTTTTTCTTTTCTTTTTGCCTTTCTCTTTTTTTTGGGCAATGCTCTAATAATGATGATCATCACACTTCTATTGATTACAACATAAGGATTACAACTCAAAACTTAGAACAAGATATGACTCTATATGAATGCCTCCGATGGTGTACGGGGATGGTGCAATGAATCAAGAGTGACATGTATGAAAAATAATGCATGGTGGCTTTGCCACAAATACGATGTCAACTACATGATCATGCAATGGCAATATGACAAAAGTAATGTATGTCATGAATATGATGATGGAAGTTGCATGGCAATATATCTCAGAATGGCTATGGGAATGCCATGATAGGTAGGTATGGTGGATGTTTTGAGGAAGATATAAGGAGGTTTATGTGTGATAGAGCGTATCGTATCATGGGGTTTGGATGCACCGGCGAAGTTTGCACCAACTCTCAAGGTGAGAAAGGGCAATGCACGGTACCGAAGAGGCTAGCAAAGGTGGAAAGGTAAAAGTGCGTATAATCCATGGACTCAACATTAGTCAAAAGAACTCATATACTTATTACAAAAATTTAGAAGTCATCAAAAACCAAGTACTACGCGCATGCTCCTACGGGGATAGATTGGTAGGAAAAGACCATTGCTCGTCCCCGACCGCCACTCATAAGGATGCACAAGCCAGGTACACTTCATGTTTCAAATTTGTTACACAACTTTAAGCATACATGCATGCTACATGACTTGCTAACTTCAACACAAGCATTCTTTAAATTCATAATCACCCAACTAGCATGACTTTAATATCACTACCTCCATATCTCAAAACAATTATCAAGCATCCAACTTTTCTTAGTATTCAACACACTCAAAAGAAAGTTTCACATATCTTGAATACCAAGTATATTAACATTAAGCAAATTACCATGCTATTAATGACTCTCAAAATAATCTAAGTGAAGCATGAAAGATCAATAGTTTCTTTAAAACAAATCCACCACCGTGCTCTAAAAGATATAAGTGAAGTACTAGAGCAAACGCCAAACTACTCTGAAAGATATAAGTGAAGACCAATGAGTAGCTAAATAATTATGCAACTATATTAAGACTCTCTCTCATTAAATAATTCATATCTTGTTATCTTATTCAAACAATAAGCAAAACAAAAAAAACTACATTGCAAGGATAGCACAACTCATGTGAAGAAGCAAAAACTTAGGCTCAAGCGATACTAACCGATAGTCGTTGAAGAAGAAAGGTGGGATGCCTACCGGGGCATCCCCAAGCTTAGATGCTTGAGACTTCTTGAAATAATATCTTGGGGTGCCTTGGGCATCCCCAAGCTTGAACTTTTGTGTCTCCTTAATTCCTCTCATATCATGGTTTCTCTTTTTATCAAAAGCTTCATTCACAACAAACTCAACAAGAACTCGTGAGATAGGTTAGTATAAACCAATGCAAAACCTTATCATTTTCTACTGTAAAAATCAGTAAAATTATTATTCAACATTGCATACTAAATGCCTCTGTATATTTAATACTCCTATCCTCAAATAGAATCATTAAACAAGCAAACATATGCAAACAATGCAACCATAACAGCAATCTGCCAAAACAGTACAGTCTGTAAAGAATGCAAGAGTATCAATACTTCCCTGACTCCAAAAATTATGAACTAAAATTCCCACTGTAATAAATTTATCAGAGATTAATATGCAAAAAGATTCAACGTTATACCATTCTCTTACTTTTCTAGGGAATTTTTGCAACAGCGGTAAACTTTCTGTTTTCAAACAGCAACATGTATACTAGCAAAATAAGCATGGTAAAGGCTATCCTTGACTTTTTATTGAAACTAAAGATTCAATATATTATTCTAAATAACAGCAAGCAAACACTAACAAAATTAAATGATGCTCCAAGCAAAAAACATATCATGTGGCGAATAAAAATATAGCTTCAAGTAAAGTTACCGATGAACGAAGACGAAAGAGGGGATGCCATATGGGGCATCCCCAAGCTTAGGCTCTTGGTTGTCCTTGAATATTACCTTGGGGTGCCTTGGTCATCCCCAAGCTTAGGCTCTTGCCACCCCTTATTCCATAGTCCATCGAATCCTTACCCAAAACTTGAAAACTTCAACCACACAAAACTCAACACAAAACTCGTAAGCTCCGTTAGTATAAGAAAATAAAACCACCACTTAGGTACTCTAATGAACTCATTCTAAATTCATATTGGTGTAATATCTACTGTATTCTAACTTCTCTATGGTTCATACCCTCCGATACTACTCATAGATTCTTCAAAATAAGCAAACAACACAATGAAAACAGAATCTGTCAAAAACAGAACAGTCTGTAGTAATCTGTATCAAACGTATACTTATGGAACCCCAAAAATTATGAAATACATTGCTGGACCTGAGTAATTTGTCTATTAATAATCTGAAAAAAGAATAAACCTAAAAGCACTCTCCAGTAAAAAATGGCATCTAATCTCGTGAGCGCTAAAGTTTCTGTTTTTCACAGCAAGATCACATAAACTTCACCCAAGTCTTCCCAAAGGTTCTACTTGGCACTTTATTGAAACAAAAGCTATAAAACATGATTACTAAAGTAGCATAATCATGTGGACACACAAGAACAGTAACGGTAAATATTGGGTTGTCTCCCAACAAGCGCTTTTCTTTAATGCCTTTTTAGCTAGGCATGATGGTAGCAATGATGCTCACAAAGAAGATAAGAATTGAAACATAACGGGAGCATCATGAAGCATATGACTAGCACATTTAAGCCTAACCCACTTCCTATGCATAGGGATTTTGTGAGCAAACAACTTATGGGAACAATAATCAACTAGCATAGGATGGCACAACAAGCATAACTTCAAGATTTTAAGCACATAGAGAGGAAACTTAAAATTATTGCAATTCCTACAAGCATATGTTCCTCCCTCATAATAATTTTCAGTAGCATCATGAATGAATTCAACAATGTAACCAGCACCTAAAGCATACTTTTCATGATCTACAAGCATAGAAAATTTACTACTCTCAACATAAGCAAATTTCTTCTCATGAATAGTAGTGGGAGCAAACTCAACAAAATAACTATCATGTGATTGAAAATTAAGATCAAGATGACACGTTTCATGGTTATCATTATTCTTTAAAGCATACGTGTCATCACAATAATCATCATAGATAGGAGGCATGCTTTCATCATAGTAAATTTGCTCATCAAAGCTTGGGGGACAAAAAATATCATCTCCATCAAACATAGCTTCCCCAAGCTTGTGGCTTTGCATATCATTAGCATCATGGGTATTCAGGGAATTCATACTAACAACATTGCAATCATGCTCATCATTCACATATTTTATGCCAAGCATTCTATGTAATTCTTCTTCTAGCACTTGAGCACAATTTTCCTTTCCATCATTCTCACGAAAGATATTAAAAAGATGAAGCGTATGAGACAAACTCAACTCCATTTTTTTGTAGTTTTCTTTTATAAACTAAACCAGTGATAAAACAAGAAACAAAAAGATTTGATTGCAAGATCTAAAGATATACCTTCAAGCGCTAACCTCCCCGGCAACGGCGCCAGAAAAGAGCTTGATGTCTACTACACAACCTTCTTCTTGTAGACGTTGTTGGGCCTGCAAGTGCACAGGTTTGTCGGACAGTAGCAAATTTCCCTCAAGTGGATGACCTAAGGTTTATCAATCCGTAGGAGGCGTAGGATGAAGATGGTCTCTCTCAAGCAACCCCGCAACCAAATAACAAAGAGTCTCTTGTGTCCCCAACACACCCAATAGAATGGTAAATTGTATAGGTGCACTAGTTCGGCGAAGAGATGAAGATACAAGTGCAATATGGATGGTAGATAAAGGTATTTGTAATCTGAAATTATAAAAACAGCAAGGTAGCGAGCGATAAAAGTGAGCGTAAACGGTATTGCAATGATGGGAAACAAGGCCTAGGGTTCATACTTTCACTAGTGCAAGTTCTCTCAACAATAATAACATAGATAGATCATATAACAAGCCCTCAACATGCAACAAAGAGTCACTCCAAAGCCACTAATAGCGGAGAACAAATGTAGAGATTATGGTAGGGTACTAAACCACCTCAATGTTATTCTTTCGGATCGATCTATAAAAGAGTTCGTACTAGAATAACACCTTAAGACACAAATCAACCAAAACCCTAATGTCACCAAGATACTCCATTGTCACCTCAAGTATCCCTGGGCATGATTATACGATATGCATCACACAATCTCAGATTCATCCAACCAACATAAAAGTACTTCAAAGAGTGCCCCAAATCTACTACCGGAGAGTCAAGAACATGTGCCAACCCCTATGCATAGGTTCCCAATGTCACGAAACCTGCAAGTTGATCACCAAGACATACATCAAGTGTTATCATAAAATACTCAATCCGATAAGATAACTTCAAAGGGGAAACTCAATTCATCACAAGAGAGTAGAGGGGGAGAAACATCATAAGATCCAACTACAATAGCAAAGCTCGGGATACATCAAGATCGTGCCATAGAGGGAACACAAGAGAGAACACGAGAGAGAGAGATCAAACACATAGCTACTGGTACATACCCTCAGCCCCGAGGGTGAACTACTCCCTACTCGTCATGGAGAGCGCCGGGATGATGAAGATGGCCACCGGTGACGGGATTCCCCTCCGGCAGGGTGCCGGAACGGGCTCCCGAGGGGGTTTTGGTGGCTACAGAGGCTTGTGGCGGCGGAACTCCCGATCTATCTTCTGTTCTGGAAGTTTTACGACACGTAGGTATATATGGGTGGAAGGGGTACGTCGGTGGAGCTACAGGGGCCCCACGAGGCAGGGGGGCGCGCCCTAGGGGGTGGGCGCGCCCCCCACCCTCGTGAGCACCTCCTGTATCTTCTGACGTGGAGTCCAAGTCTATCTGGTAGGTTTCCTTCCAAAAATAACTTCTCTAGTTGATTTCGTTCCGTTTTGACTCCGTCTGATATTCCTTTTCCTCGAAACACTGAAATAGGCATAAAACAGCAAATCTGGGCTGGGCCCCCGGTTAATAGGTTAGTCCCAAAAATAATATAAAAGTGGACAATAAAGCCCAATATTGCCTAAAATAGTAGATAAAGTAGCATGGAGCAATCAAAAATTATAGATACGTTGGAGACGTATCAACCGGTGCGGTTGCTCATATTTGTAACTCGAAACAAGAGTTGCGGAATAAGCGGAGACTGGCGAAGGACGAGGTGACGATGCGCGTCGGGAATGGTTCCAAGGTCGATGTGATCGCCGTCGGCACGCTACCTCTACATTTACCTATGGGATTAGTTTTAAACCCTAATAATTGTTATTTAGTGCAGCTTTGAGCATGAACATTGTATCTGGATCTCGTTTAATACGAGATGGCTACTCATTTAAATCCAAGAATAATGGTTGTTCTATTTATATGAGAGATATGTTTTATGGTCATGCCCCGCTGGTCAATGGTTTATTATTAATGAATCTCGAACGTGATGTTACACATATTCACAGTGTGAATACCAAAAGATGTAAGATTGATAATGATAGTCCCACATATCTGTGGCACTGCCGCCTTGGTTACATTGGTGTCAAACACATGAAGAAGGTCCATACAGATGGACTTTTGGAGTCTCTTGATTTTGAATCTTTTGACATGTGTGAACCATGCCTCATGGGTAAAATGACCAAGACTCCGTTCTCCGGAACAATGGGGCGAGCAACCAACTTATTGGAAATTATACATACTGATGTGTGCGGTCCAATGAGCATTGAGGCTCGCGGTGGCTATCGTTATGTTCTCACACTCACTGATGACTTGAGTAGATATGGGTATGTTTACTTGATGAAACACAAGTCTGAGACCTTTGAAAAGTTCAAGGAATTTCAGAATGAGGTATAGAATCAACATGACTGAAAAATAAAGTTCTTACGATCAGATCGTGGAGGAGAATATTTAAGTCATGAATTTGGTACGCACTTAAGGAAATGTGGAATCGTTTCACAACTCACGCCGCCTGGAACACCTCAGCGTAACGGTGTGTCCGAACATCGTAATCACACTCTATTGGATATGGTGCGATCTATGATGTCACTCACCGATTTACCGCTATCATTTTGGGGATACGCTCTAGAGACAACTACATTCACTTTAACTAGGGCACCGTTTAAATCCGTTGAGACGACATCGTATGAATGATGGTTTGGAAAGAAACCTAAGCTATCATTTCTAAAAGTTTAGGGATGCGATGCTTATGTCAAGAAACTTCAACCTGAAAAGCTCTAACCCAAGTCGGAAAAATGTGTCTTCATAGGATACCCTAAGGAAACCATTGGGTATACCTTCTACCTTAGATCCTAAGGCAAGATCTTTATTGCCAAGAACGGGTCCTTTCTGGAGAAAGAGTTTCTCTCGAAAGAAATAAGTGGGAGGAAAGTAGAACTTGATGAAGTACTGCCTCTTGAACCGGAAAGTAGCGCAGCTCAGGAAGATGTTCCTATGGTGCCTGCACCGACTAGAGAGGAAGTTAATGATGATGATCAAGGTACTTCGGATCAAGTTGCTACTGAACTTTGAAGGTCCACAAGGACACATTCCACACCAGAATGGTATGGCAACCCTGTCCTGGAAATCATGTTGTTAGACAACGGTGAACCTTCGAACTATGAAGAAGCGATGGCGGGCCCATATTCCAACAAATGGCTTGAAGCCATGCAATCTGAGATAGGATCCATGTATGAAAACAAATTATAGACTTTGACAGACTTGCCCGATGATCGGTGAGCGATAGAAAATAAATGGATCTTTAAGAAGAAGACGGACGCGAATGGTAATGTTACCATCTATAAGGCTCGACTTGTCGCTAAGGGTTATCGACAAGTTCAAGGGGTTGACTACGATGAGACTTTCTCTCCCGTGGCGAAGCTGAAGTCCGTCCGAATCATGTTAGCAATTGCCGCATACTATGATTATGAGATATGGCAAATGGACGTCAAAACAGCATTCCTTAACGGCTATCGTAAGGAAGAATTGTATATGATGCAGCCGGAAGGTTTTGTCGATCCTAAGAATGCTAACAAGGTATGCAACTCCAGCACTCCATCTATGGGCTGGTGTAAGCATCTCGGAGTTGGAACATTCGCTTTGATGAAATGATCAAAGCGTTTGGGTTTATGCAGACTTATGGAGAAGCCTGCATTTACAAGAAAGTGAGTGGGAGCTATGTAGCATTTCCCATATTATATGTAGATGACATACTTTTGATGGGAAATGATATAGAGCTTTTGGACAGCATTAAGGCCTACTTGAATAAGTGTTTTTCAAAGGACCTTGGAGAAGCTGCTTACATATTAGGCATCAAGATCTATAGAGATAGATCGAGATGCCTCATAGGTCTTTCACAAAGCACATACCTTGATAAGATATTGAAGAAGTTCAATATGGATAAGTCCAAGAAGGGGTTCTTGCCTGTGTTGCAAGGTGTGAAATTGAGCTCGGCTCAATGCCCAACCACGGCAGAAGATAGAGAAAAGATGAGTGTCATCCCCTATGCCTCCGCTATAGGGTCTATTATATATGCCATGCTGTGTACCAGACCTGATGTAAACCTTGCCGTAAGTTTGGTAGGAAGGTACCAAAGTAATCCCGGCATGGAACACTGGATAGTGGTCAAGAATATCCTGAAGTACCTGAAAAGGACTAAGGATATGTTTCTCATTTATGGAGGTGACGAAGAGCTCGTCGTAAAGGGTTACGTCGATGCTAGCTTCAACACAGATCTGTATGACTCTAAGTCACAAACCGGATACGTGTATATTTTGAATGGTGGGGCAGTAAGCTGGTGCAGTTGCAAGCAAAGCGTCGTGGCGGGATCTACATGTGAAGCGGAGTACATGGCAGCCTCGGAGGCAGCACATGAAGCCATATGGATGAAGGAGTTCATCACCAACCTAGGAGTCATACCCAATGCGTCGGGGCTGATCACTCTCTTCTGTGACAACACTGGAGCCATTGCCCTTGCCAAGGAGCCCAGGTTTCACAAGAAGACCAGGCACATCAAGCGTCGCTTCAACTCCATTCGTGAAAATGTTCAAGATGGAGACATAGATATTTGCAAAGTGCATACGGATCTAAATGTCGCGGATCCGTTGACTAAACCTCTTCCACGAGCAAAACATGATCAACACCAGAACTCTATGGGTGTTCGATTCATCACAATGTAACTAGATTATTGACTCTAGTGCAAGTGGGAGACTATTGGAAATATGCCCTAGAGGCAATAATAAAATGATTTTTATATTTCCTTGTTCATGGTAATTGTCTATTATTCATGCTATAATTGTGTTATCAGGAAATCGTAATACATGTGTGAATACATAGACCACAACATGTCCCTAGTGAGCCTCTAGTTGACTAGCTCGTTGATCAACAGATAGTCATGGTTTCCTGACTATGGACATTTGGATGTCATTGATAACGGGATCACATCATTAGGATAATGATGTGATGGACAAGACCCAATCCTAAGCATAGCACAAGATTGTGTAGTTCGTTTGCTAGAGATTTTCTAATGTCAAGTATCATTTCCTTAGACCTGTAACTCCTGGATACCGTAGGAGTGCTTTGGGTGTACCAAACGTCACAACATAATTGGGTGGTTATAAAGGTATACTACATGTATCTCCGAAAGAGTCTGTTGGGTTGACACAGATCGAGACTAGGATTTTTCACTCTGTATGACGGAGAGGTATCACTGGGCCCACTCGGTAATGCATCATCATAATGAGATCAATGTGACCAAGTGGTTGGTCACGGGGTCATGCATTACAGTACGAGTAAAGTGACTTGCCAGTAACGAGATTGAACGAGGTATTGGGATACCGACGATCGAATCTCGGGCAAGTAACGTACCGATTGACAAAGGGAATTGTATACGGGATTACTTGAATCCTCGACATCGTGGTTCATCCGATGAGATCATCGTGGAACATGTGGGAGCCAACATGGGTATCCAGATCCCGCCATTGGTTATTGGCCGGAGAGTTGTCTCGGTCATGTCTGCGTGATTCCCGAACCTGTAGGGTCTACACACTTAAGGTTCAGTGATGCTAGGGTTGTAGAGATATTAGTATGCGGTAACCCGAAATTTGTTCGGAGTCCAGGATGAGATCCCGGACATCACGAGGAGTTCTGGAATGGTCCGGAGGTAAAGATTTCTATATAGGAAGTCCAGTTTCGGCCACCGGGAAAGTTTCGGGGGTCACCGGTATTGTACCGGGACCACCGGAAGGGTCCCGGAGGACCACCGGGTGGGGCCACCTATCCTGGAGGGCCCCATGGGCTGAAGTGGGAAGGGAACCAGCCCCTGGTGGGCTGGTGCACCCCCCTGGGCCTCCCCCTGCGCCTAGGGTTGGAAACCCTGGGGGTGGGGGTGCCCCACCTGACTTGGGGGGGCAAGTTCCCCCCTTTAGCCACCGCCCCCCTTGAGATTGGATCTCTAAGGGCCCCCCAGGGCCCCTATATAAAGAGGGGCGAGGGAGGGATACGCACCCAAGCCCCTGGCGCCTCCCTCTCCCCCCGCAACATCTCTCCCTCTCGCTGAACACGGAGGTACCGTCCGTTCGGCGCTAAGATCATCGGTGATTTGGATCACGACGAGTACGACTCCATCAACCCCGTTCTCTTGAACGCTTCCGCTCGCGATCTACAAGGGTATGTAGATGCACTCCTCTCTATCGTTGCTAGATGACTCCATAGATTGATCTTGGTGAAGCATATAATTTTTTTATTTTCTGCAACGTTCCCCAACACTCTAGTAGGTCCACCCCGGTTACGCCCTGATTGAGTCGACTAGCATGTCCGTCTCCATCCTCTCTGCAGCAGTCACTTTCAGCAAGGAAGGAGTTTGAACGCGATCAACGGAGAAAGGGGGAAGTCCAGTCGACTGACCCAGGGTAGGGACGTCCTGGCAGTAGAACCAGGTCGACTTCCAGCCCCTGATCAACTCGGGTAGGGTCATGGATGGAAAGGAGCTCCTCTTCCTCTTGTGAATCCCCAAACCACCACACATTTGAATGACATGCATTTTCTCGTCACTCGAGTTGGCCTTCTTGACCGACTAGGAACGGACAGTGAAGATGTGTTTGAAGAGACCCCAGTGCGGTCGGCAGCCAAAGAAATTTTCACACATGGACACAAATGCCGCGAGATAGATGATGGTGTTGGGAGAAAAGTGATGGAGTTGGGCTCCGAAGAAATTCAGAAAACCCCGGAAAAAGGGGTGTGGAGGAAGCGAAAAACCACGGTCGACATGGGTGGCAAGCAGGATACACTCACCCGGCCCTGCTGCGGCTCTGCCTCCACCTCCGACAACCACGCAGCGCCATTGCCGACCAACTCGAGCTCGGCTAGCTCGTCCAGGTCCTCTTGCTGGAGTGTGTATTGGATCCAGTTGCCATGGATCCATCCTGTCGGCAGCGCTGACCGTGACGATGACCCGCGCTAGGTCTTCTTACCCTTCACCGCCCCCGTTGCTTTCTTCGCGCATTCCAGTGCCGCCGTCTTGTCCTTCACCATTGCGGTGGAGCGGTGGTGCCGAGGGCGGAGGAGCTGCGCGCAGAGGAGAGGCGGAGGAGAAAGGAGGACATTGGGAGCACACGGTGCAACGGCTCGGCCTTGCCGCCTTTTAAAGGCCCACTTCCGACTGGCTGAAGAGTGGGCCTGGGTGATCCTCTCAAATCTCCGCGCGCCCGATACGTGGCGAAAAAGGTGGCGCGAGGATCGAGGCATCTCTGCTTATCCATCCCAATTACCACGGCGCCCTCCATCCCACGCGCTTCCCCAAAATTTCGAATCCCGCCGAATCCGGGATACACAATAACCAATCGCGCCGAAGATCTCGCAACAGAAGACAACGATCGACGGGCGACGACACTTATCCACTCGGCAACTTCAGAATCGATCTAGGCAACTGAAACGAAGCTAAAGTTCAGATGCAAACCTTCCGTTCGACGCAAGCAGTCACTGAGCACAAAGGTTGAAGGGAAGTTCGTTGCGATCTTCTTTTCCACTCGGTCCTCAATCCATTCGGGGGCTAATGATGAAGATATAGACCTAGGGTAGGGTCACAGGCCCGACCTAGGAGCCCCACCCAAGGTCACTACCCTAGAAGCAAAGAAGCTCAAAAGATAATAGGAAGTGCCCAAGGAAGATGTCGAGTGTAGGTCATGCGACCACCATATCACTCGGGTACCCCAATTTTATGAAGATCACTCGACCTATGAAGACCAAGAGTCAGACGGAACTATAACGGTCGGACGTTCACTCCGTGGTCTTTATAGGCATTAGTTGTACTTAAAGCTGGCGTTATCAGTAATGTCCCTCCTTAATGAACATTGAACCCTCTGTAACGGAGGGGAGCTGGGGTCCTGGCGCACTCTATATAAGCCACCCCCTCCTCTGGAATAAGGGTTCGCACCCCCTGTTACATCACACACATATAATCCAGTCGACCGCCTCAGGGCACCAAGACGTAGGGCTATTACTTCCTCTTAGAAGGGCCTGAACTCGTAAATCTTGCGCGTACATCTTCACCATAGCTAAGATCTTGTCTCTCCATACCTACCCGCCTTTTCTACTGTCAGTCTTAGAACCACGACAGGCGGCGCCCTGATACGTCTCCAACGTATCTACAATTTATGAAGCATTCATGCTATTTTATTATCTATTTTGAATGATTACGGGCTTTATTATACACTTTTATATTACTTTTGGGACTAACCTATTAACCGGAGGCCCAGCCCATATTGCTGTTTTATTGACTGTTTCAGTATTTCGAAGAAAAGGAATATCAAACGAAGTCCAAATGGAATGAAACCTTTGAGAGCGTGATTTTTGGAAAGGATATGATCCGGGAGGCTTGGAGTTCAAGCCAGGGAAGGCTCGAGGAAGCCAGGAGATAGGAGGGCGCGCCCACCCCCCTGGGTGTGCCCCTGTCTCCTGGGCCCCTCGAGCACCCCCCCGACCGACTTCTTTCGCCTATATAAGTCCACGTACCCTAAAAACATTGACAGAGAAGATAGATCAGGATTTCCGCCGCCGCAAGCCTCTGTAGCCACCAAAAACCTCTCGGGAGCCTATTCCGGCACCCTGCCGGAGGGGGGATCCCTCACCGGTGGCCATCTTCATCATCCCGGCGCTCTCCATGACGAGGAGGGAGTAGTTCACCCTCGGGGCTGAGGGTATGTACCAGTAGTTATGTGTTTGACCTCTCTCTCTCATGTTCTCTCTATGGCACGATCTTGATGTATCGCGAGCTTTGATATTATAGTTGGATCTTATGATGTTTCTCCCCCTCTACTCTCTTGTAATGGATTGAGTTTTCCTCTTGAAGTTATCTTATTGGATTGAGTCTTTAATGATTTGAGAACACTTGATGTATGTCTTTCCGTGTTTATTTGTGGTGACAGTGGGATATCATGTGCCACTTGATGTATGTTTTGGTGATCAACTTGCGGATTCTGCCCATGAACCTATGCATAGGGGTTGACACATGTTTTCGTCTTGACTCTCCGGTAGAAACTTTGGGGCACTCTTTGAAGTACTTTGTGTTGGTTGGATAGATGAATTTTAGATTGTGTGATGCATATAGTATAATCATGCCCACGGGTACTTGAGGTGACAATGGAGTATCTAGGTGACATTAGGGTTTTGGTTGATTTGTGTCTTAAGGTGTTATTCTAGTATGAACTCTTGAATAGATCGATCTGAAAGAATAACTTTGAGGTTGTTTCGTACCCTACCATAATCTCTTCGTTTGTTCTCCGCTATTAGTGGATTTGGAGTGACTCTTTGTTGCATGTTGAGGGATTGTTATATGATCTATCTATGTTATTATTGTTGAGAGAACTTGCACTAGTGAAAGTATGAACCCTATGCCTTGTTTCCTAGCATTGCAATACCGTTTACGCTCACTTTTATCATTAGTTACCTTGCTGTTTTTATATTTTCAGTATAAAACCTATATCTACCATCCATATTGCACTTGTATCACCATCTCTTTGCCGAACTAGTGCACCTATACAATTTACCATTGTATTGGGTGTGTTGGGGACACAAGAGACTCTTTGTTATTTGGTTGCAGGGTTGTTTGAGAGAGACTATCTTCATCCTACGCCTCCTACGGATTGATAAACCTTAGGTCACCCACTTGAGGGAAATTTGCTACTGTCCTACAAACATGTGCACTTGCAGGCCCAACAACGTCTACAAGAAGAAGGTTGTGTAGTAGACATCACGGCCCCTTTCCTTCCTCTCCTCTCTCCCTTCCTTCCCCTCTCCTACTTGGACTAGGAAAGGAGGGAGTCCTACTCCCGGTGGGAGTAGGACTCCTCCCTGGCGCGCCTCCTCCTGGCCGGCCGCCCCTCCCCCTTGATCCTTTATATACGGGGGCAGGGGCACCTCTAGGCACAACAAGTTGATCTGTTGATCTCTCCCAGCCGTGTGCGGTGCCCCCCTCCACCATATTCCACCTCGGTAATATCGTAGTGGTGCTTAGGCGAAGCCCTGCGTCGGTAGCATCATCAACACCGTCATCATGCCGTCGTGCTGACGGAACTCTCCCGCAAAGCTCTGCTAGATCGGAGTTCGTGGGATGTCATTGAGCTGAATGTGTGCTGAACTCGGAGGTGCCGTACATTCGGTACTTGGATCAGTCGGATCGTGAAGACGTACGACTACATCAACCGCGTTGTGCTAACGCTTCCGCTTTTGATCTACGAGGGTACGTGGACAACACTCTCCCCTCTTGTTGCGATGCATCACCATGATCTTGCGTGTACGTAGGATTTTTTTTGAAATTACTACGTTCCCCAACAGAGTTCGGCTCTCTGATGACTGGGAGAGTCCCGTCTGATTCTGGGTTTACCAATGGCACGATCGCATTTGGGTCTCCGGCTGAGAGTTCCATGGTAGGAGAGAGTCCGGCGGAGTCGATCCTCCCGTCGTCGAAAAACGTGATCTGCCCCGGATCCAAGGCCGAGGCAGATGTGAGCATTGGGCCCTAGGAGGGATCTGATAGCAGATCCAAAGGGCCCTCTTTATGAGGGTGGTGAGCAGCAGTCGGGGCTGCAAATCCCTCGAAGATGAAATCCCCTCGGATATCAGCGACATAGTTCATGTTCCCGAACCTGATCTGGTGACCAGGGGCGTAGCTGTCGACCTGCTCGAGGCGGTCGGCTGAGTCAGCATGTAGCACGAAGCCGATGAACACAAAGACCTGTTCGGGGAGAAAAGTCTCCCTGGACACAGTATCATTGTTGATGAAAAGGCGTGCCATCAATCCTTCTATTGACAACACAGTGCAGCTCTCAATGAAAGCACCAATGTCGGTGTCAAAACCGGCAGATCTCGGGTAGGGGGCCCAAGCTGTATGACTGACGATCAATGGTAACAATGGACAAAAGGACACAATGTTTACCGAGGTTCGGGCCCTCTTAAAGGAGGTAAAACCATATGTCCTGCTTGATTGTATTCTATGAGTATAGGGGTTACACAAGTTGATCTACCTCGAGATCGTGAGGGCTAAACCCTAGATTTTCTAGCCTATGAATGTTCTTCTTTTTCCCTCCGGTCTAAGCCCTCCGGTTTATATAAACACCGGAGGGGCCTAGGGTTATACAGAGTCAGTTTACAGAGAAAGGAAACAGTATATCCAGACACTTAATCTTGTCGTTCATGCATACATGAGTCCCAACCGGACACGGGAGGTGGCATTCTTCCTTTATCTCAACAGCCCATCTGACCCATATTGAATAGACCAGATGCCCGAGGACCCCTTAGTCCAGGACTCCCTCACCCCCTCTAGAGTGTTGGGCCTGTCGGAGGAGCCCTGGCCCGTGGGCGCGAGAACCTGGGAAGGTGGTGGCACTGGCACTTGGAGCGGTGCTATATATGGTGACGTCGACCGGGGCAGGGGGCTCCAGAGGCGTCGCGTCTCCCACGGACGCATCAGGAGTTGGCACCTCCGAGGACTGCCATGCCTTGGGAGCGGCGTACTCCTTCTTCCTCTTCACCTTGAGGGCCAGCCTGGCCTTCAGAGCGGCATCATGAGCACGGTATCATGACGGGAGGTATGAATAAAAGTAAATCACTTACTCATCTATGGCGACATATGCCCTTCTCTTGCACAGGACGATGTTGCCCCCAGGCTTCTGCAGCAAGGGCCTCGCCGCGGCCGGAGCCTTGGCCAGATGCACAGTGGGAGATTCTGAAGCAGCGGCAGCAGGGGACAAGGCGAGGGCGTTGCCTTGAGGTGGCATCGGCGGCGCCCCCCTCTTGAGGCCCCTGCGGGTCGACCTGCGCTGCGGGGTCCCCCCAGACCTCGTAACGACCCCAATGGGATGCGAGGACTCCCCAATCAGGCCTTCCACTGTGTCTCCATCGTCAGGAAGACTCCAGAGAAGCTCTCACCACCGCGGAGGAGAGATCTCGCCCATCCCTTCCTCGGTCGCCTCCGAGTCTCTCTCCTTGACCCCTTCGCCCTTGACGGAGTCCTCGTCGGAGGACAGGGCCACCGAGGAGTAGGGGAGCTCAGACGGTACGAGCCCCCGCTCGTTGAAGTCTGGCATGGAGGCGGCCAGCTCCGCCCTGTTGACACGGCGGTACAGAGGAAGATGAGTCACCAGAGGGCCGCCTGGATCCTTCCCGACTAGGGCCTTCACGGCCACAAGTAGCTCGTCGGCCGACAAGTTTCCAGGGCACAGCCGGAGGTCATCTTCTACACTCCTGAGGTCCCACATGGGCCGCAAGTGAGCTTGGAGAGGCGCCAGGCGCTGTAACAAGAACTCACGGACAATCATGGGCCTCGTCAGCACCCCGGAGCTCATGTCCGCCTTGATCTTCTTCAAGACCGATGCCGCCATGGGGTCGGTGAGCTTCTCATGGGACCACTAAGGCAGCTTCTCCGGTCGCATGGTCCGCAGCTCCAGCCGGGCATGTTGGCTCCGGGCGTCCAGCTAGACCCACTTGCGCCGGAAGTCACCCACCTTCTTTGAGGCCTTCATGAGCTTGTTGTTATCATTGAGTGCGACGAAGGAGACGCACTCGGAGAGCTCGCACGAGCCATGCATCCAGAGGGAGAAGAAATGGCGGAACAATGCGACGGAGGGCTTCACCCCCACGAAGGCCTCGCGGTAGAAAGCAAAGACCGACGAGAGGAGGTGGAGTTGGGTTGAAGTGAAGTGCGTGGATCTGGTAATGGTCAAGGATGGAGAAGAAGAACCTGGAGACGGGCGGGGCGAGCCCCGCGAAGAGGCTGTGGAGGAAGAAAGGGAAGAACGCGCCCTTCAAGGCTCCCGTTGAGTGGAGCCGACCCGGATCTCGATCGCTCCCCTCTTGTTCTCCAGGCCCGTCAACAGTAGGAACACGGTGGCGAGATGATCGACTTAGGTGATGATCGACGGGCTGAGGGCCTCGTCGACGACAAGAGCAGCGGCCTCAGCCACGCCGGCGGACTTCATATTCTTCCCCATCGGCAAGGAGCTTGGGAGCGATGATTTGGTGGATTTGGAGGCGCCCACGGCAGGAGATGGATGAGATCTTAAGCAAGGAGAAGGGAAGGCAATGAAAGCTCTGTTGTAGTAGTTGGCCTTTTTGTCAGGGCGCGCCAGTTGCCGAGGCCACGTGGAGAAGTGGAGATGCCCATGTCCCATCAAGCGCCATGCGTTGGCTCGATTCGTAGGCGATTAGGGCCCGCGGTGTTCCGCACTTGCCCGTTGGCTTCGCCTCAAAGCCAAGTGCAAGTGCCTTGGGCCCGGGGGCTTCTGTCGGTGTTCTGGGAACCAGGGTACCCAGCCCTGCCTGCTTGCGGCCCATGACGTGGCTTCATCGATGGCCTGGTACAACCCAACTTCGACTACGACAAGACAAGACCCTCACGAGCGTCCAAGCCTCACGAGGCAGGCGACATCAAGACCTCCCGAGGGAGCGGCCTCCTTAGGCGGCCCCCTGAGCGGAGCGGAGATTTCCATGCAAGACCCAGCCTCACGAGGCTAAAATGACATCAACCATGACCACCAAGGCCAGGCGCGCGCCAGCGGGCGCAGTACAACATGTTTTGTCTTTAGTGCAAAGGAGGCAAGTGCAGGTGTGGAGTCCCAAGGAATCAGCCAGAGGTTGCCATTTGTGTGCAACGAGACCAAGACCGCCAGAATGGTAGGATGGATGTCATCGCCAAGCCCACCATGACGTCACACTCAGAGGCTTTGCAGGCAAAGACCACCTTTCATCAGGACTAGATGTATTTCTTGTTCCCCTTTGTCGGATTTCGGGTTCCGGCAGACCCTTCAGGTTCAAACTCTAGGGTGCGCGCGAAGATCTCACTCCTACCAACTCACGTCTCGAAGCCTCGCAAGGAATCTAAGCTAGAAAGATGAACACACAGGAGACACGAGGTTTATACTGGTTCAGGCCACCATTGTGGTGTAATACCCTACTCCTGTGTGTGGCGTGGTGGATTGCCTCAGGGGCTAATGGTGAACAATACAAGGGAAGAACATCCTCGCTAGAGGTGTTCTTGGGCTAGTGCGATGAACTGCTTGGGTGAGTTTGATCGCCTCTCTCTCTCTAGTCTACCCCCAAATCTCACCCCCCCTTTCTACTGTGGTGGCTAGTCCTATATATAGAGAGAGGCCCTGGTCCTCTTCCCAAATATTGAGTGGGAAGGGCGCCAACAATTGGCCATTTTGAAGGGGAACATCTAGTACACTTATCCTGACTAAAGTTGCTCTTCGACTGCCAAAGACTCTGACAGTGACGCCGTCTTGGGCTCCACGGTGACCTCCATCCTACCGGGCTGCTGGTCTTGGTCTTGTTGCACCGAAATGGTAGCCTTTGCCTGATGCCTTGGCATGTGCTTGCCCCCTTTGCACAAAAGGGGAAACAAGGACACTTCGCAGGCCGGCGCCCGCCTGGTCTCGATCGTCGTGGCTTGCATCACGGGCACCTCGCGAGGGACCCCTGCCTTGATCTCTCTGCCTCCTCGCGAGCCCGCCTGATGAGGCTGCTCCTAAGGAAGCTTCCTGTCGTCCCCCCCCCCCCACGAGGCTTGGCCCCTCGCGAGGGTCTTGAGCTTGAGCTGATGAAGCTGGGCTGCGCTGGGCCTCTGCTTGAGCCATGCCGCAGGACGCAGGCAGGCAAATTTGGGGACCCCCATTCCCGGAACACCGACAGTAGCCCCTGGGCCCAAGACGCGCCCGGACTTGGCTTAGCGGAGAAGCGAAGGGGCAAGTGCGAGGCGCCGAGGGCCCCAATAGCCTGCGGCCTTGGGCGCCGCGTGGCGATTGATTGGACGTGGTTGTCTCCACTTCCCCACGACGCCTCGGCAACCGTCCAACGTGACTAGTCCCTGCATGCAAAACGGGTCATGATTACCTGCGATCGTGGAGGCCGACAGTTGGCCTCCCGCGGCTATAAGTATGGAACGGCGCGAGCCCTTCTAGTCCATCTTTCCTTGCTCCGCCCCTTCTTATTCACCTCTCCCCCTTGGCTCATCGCGCCCAATGGCGCCCACGAAGAGGTTTTCGGCCGCGGAGAAGGGGAAGGCCCGCCGGGAGGGGCCTGACTCTCCTCCAGCCAAGCGCGGGCGGGGCTGCCCCGCAAGCATCCCGCGACTCTCGCGAAGGCTACCCGAGGCCTCAGCGGAGGCCGCTTGATCGGTGGGGGGAGACGTGCCGTGGCCGCGTGCCCCCCCCGCCCTCGATTCCATTCTGCGAAGGTGCTGCCGGAGTTCGTCGTCTGGTCGGAGGATCCGGTCGGTACTTGGCTTTAGCTCCCTCGCTTCTTCGCCGGCGAGCTGCCAGCTAGTGTCACGAGCGGGCTCTGGCTCCAGGCGGATGGCTGCTACAGCAGGGCCTCTTGGGTGGCGGTGGATGTTTCCGTTGCCGGGAATGTGGCGTTGACTCGCTGCTGGCAGACGTTTGCCCGCACGCATGGTCTCGGCTAGCGATGCACTCTCCACTTCAAGTTCGACGGCGACACCACTCTCTTCGTGAGGGTGTTCGGAGGAGATGGCCGCCATGCTGGGTGCTACCCCGAAGGTGACGACGATGGTCGACCGCTCATCCTTGGCGACGGCGGCGGTGGAGACGAGGTCGTGCATGCGCCCGGCGACGCCCGCGGCTCTTCAACCTTCGGCGACTCTCCTTCCGACGGCAACTCCTCCAGCGGCGGCCGTGACCAGCCACCGCGCCGTCGTGCTTGCTTCAAGGGGGGAGGTGGATCGTCCCTCCACCGCGCTCAGGTGAAGCGTGAAGAGGAGACCGCTTGAGCTCCGGAAGATGACACAGATCTTCTTCTTCGTGCTGTAGGCGGTCGAGCCACGCCTATTTTGCTTTACCTGCATAGAGAGAGAGAAGTATGGAGCCCCGCGGGGGCGTGCTAGACTATTGCTTTTAATTATCATGCTGTTCCTACTATCTTCATGCCATGCTATGGTGCTGCATGCTCATACGTAGGAACACTTAGCTCGGTAGGAGGGATCCGTTGTGGCGCCAGCCTCGGGAGGCTTTGGCCGGAGGCCTTGTCATGGGTCTTCAAGGCCTGTAAGAAGAAACTTGCCGGAGGGTTAGGTTCCAGCCCCCGTTCACGGGGGTGACCAGCTCGAGCCCGGCATTCGCGTCGTGATGCCCGTGGGGCATTGACTGGGAGGAGTGCTCCCGCTGCGAGCTAGGCCGAGGGACCTCACGAAATTAAATCAGGCGACGCTCGCGAGGGTGCCCGTGCAGCCTCCCTCGCGAGGGTCGCGAAAGGAAAGCAAGTTCAAGCGAAGGGCAAAGACGGAAAACACGGGCTGGGCGCCGCACAACA
The DNA here is from genome assembly GCF_018294505.1 of Triticum aestivum. NCBI lineage: Eukaryota > Viridiplantae > Streptophyta > Magnoliopsida > Poales > Poaceae > Triticum > Triticum aestivum. The sequence goes on from NC_057801.1 coordinate 463,708,516, forward strand.
CTAAAAGCAACTCCAGCTAAAGCTTCAAACAGATAAGAACTAACCAACTGCATAAACCAAATGAAAAGCCGCGTCCGGCACCTAATCTAGTCTTCGACGTCTTCTCACTAGTGCGGAGCTAAGTGCTGCCACTGGGCGTGGGCGGGAGCCCCCGAGGCCTAGGGCGGCACTCCGGAGACTCTGGGGCGTGTACAGCCCCACTCATTATTACGTGAGAGTGCCACGGGCGGCGAGCTTCACAGGCATTGGCCTTCTTCACAGGCACCAGGCCTTTCCTTGATGGGGGGGGGGAGCGAGCTTCACAGGCATTGGCCTTCTTCACAAGCACCGAGCCTTTTCCCAAAGCGGCAAACTTCACAGGCATTAGCCTTCTTCACAGGCTCCGGGCCTTTTCCATAGGCACTGGGCCTCGCTCAAGGGTAGAACCTCCGGAGGTGTTGAATGTTCCACGCGTTCGGGATGGGCACCCCCTTCTTGGTCTCCAAGCGCACGGAGCCGAGCCTGGAAACATGAACAACCTTGAATGGGCCCTCCCACATGGGAGAGAGCTTGTGCAGCCCCTCCCTGGAGAGGACCCATCTGAGCATGAGGTCCCCTACCTCAAGAGTTCTGGGGCGGATGTTGCGGCAGTGGTATCGTCGTAGCGCCTGTTGATATCTTGCCGCCCGCAGCACGGCCTCTCGATGGTGTTCCTCCCCCAGCACGAGATCCGTCCCCCGCATGGCGTCCCGCTGCACCTCGGCCAACGCCAGGACCTGTGCGGAATGATGCCTAACCTCGTGAGGGAGGACGGCCTCGGCTCCGTAGATGACGAAGAACGGGGTTTCACCAGTCGACTTGGTCGCGGTCGTGCGGATAGACCACAACACAGACTGGAGCTCGTCGTACCAGCCCTTGTTGTAGGCCTCCAGCTTCTTCCTGAAGGTCCTGGTTTTGAGGCCCCTCAGGACCTCCGCGTTGGCTCGCTCAGCCTGGCCATTGCTCCGAGGGTGTGCTACTGAAGCGTAGCATATCTGCGTTCCAAGGTTAGCATAGTATGTTTTGAAGAGGTTGCTGGTGAATTGCGAACCATTGTCGGTGATGATGCGGTTAGGCACCCCGAATCGGCTTACAAGGCCCCTGATGAACTTGACTGCGGAGCCCGCTGGGATGGTGCGGACAGCTTCCACCTCAGCCCACTTGGTGAACTTGTCCACGGCAACGTAGAGGTAGTGATAGCTCCCTGGCGCCCGAGGAAACGGGCCCAGAATGTCCAGCCCCCAAACCGCGAATGTCCATGAGAGGGGTATGGTTTGCAGGCCCTGAGCCGGCTGATGGATCTGCTTGGCGTGAAATTGGCATGCTTCACAAGCCTTCACCAGCTCGACGGCGTCGTTGAGTGCTATCGGCCAATAGAACCCGCTGCGGAACACCTTGCCAACGAGGGTTCGTGATGATGAGTGGTGCCCATAGTCTCCACCATGTATGTCTGCCAACAACTCCTTCTCTTGCTCCCTGGAAATGCAACGTAGGGACATGTCGTTTGGTCGCTTCTGGTAGAGCTCTCCGCCTTGGATGCAGTAGGTCGTGGCCTGCCCCGCCATGCGCTCCGTGTCCTCCTCCTTCTCCGGCAGGTCCCTTGTGTCAAGTAATCCCTGAAATCTATGGTCCAACATCCCTCTTGAGGTTCCAGCGCCAGGAGTAAGCGTGCCCCTGCGGTTGGGCCACAGGCCGGGGCTCCTGTCGGGGATATACCCCACGGTATGACCCGGCTGGAGTCATAATCCCGCTGGGACTTGGTAAACCGGGGAGGTGTTAAACCGGCAGAGTTAAGTCAGATGGTAACATCGGCAGGTGTTAAGTCAATCATAACCCGACAGACCATGTTAAACCGTCAGACAATGTTAAACTGACAGACAATGTTAAACCGGCATGACAATGTTAAACCGGTAGACAATGTTAAACCGGCACACGTTAAGAAGCCCAGGAAGGGAAGTCAAAATAGTTTAAGTCTTAGTCCGAGATGGACTCTACATGTAACCCGCCCCTTTAACTTATATAAGGAGGGGCAGGGCTCCCCAAAGAGGGATAAGCAAGAAACAATCTCTAGGGCTAGACACAACAAGAGGAGAGCCGGTTTACGGCGACTCCCTCGTGATGATAATGAGATCTAACCTCAAACAACATGTAGGGTTATTACCAAATGATGTTTCCCGGGGCCCAAAGCTGTCTAAATCTTTGTCTTGCGTGTTACGTTCCTTGATTCCGCTCAACCCCTCTCAAGCTACCACATAGATGCATTGCCCTCACGACTAAGTCCTCACACTAAGGACATCTGACGTGTTAATTCCACGATAGTTGGCGCCCACCGTGGGGCTCGCGCATGATGGTGATGAGTTCTTGGAGGGATTTTTTCTAGGGATCAAGGAGCTCGCGATCATCAAGTCAAGAAGAGAGTCATCAATGCAAGTTTAAAAATTTGAAAGGTTAGGGTTTCGTGCGTGCAGCCACACACGACCCGGAAAGCAAAAATATGATTCTCCAATCAGCCGCTATCTTACAAGTCGCCGAAACTCAAGGTTTTTCCGTCGTACTGACCAAAGCAATTTTCGTATATTCTGGTCTACTTTGTCTCGGTCTCGCCGGTTCACCTCGCCTCCGCGATGCACCGCTGTAGAAATCCACCGAAGGCATCTTATGTTCCGGATTGGAAGCAAACATCACTACACGCGTCACGAGGATTGGACTAGAGGTACGACCGGGAAATCAACGCAGCCACAACCCGGATCCGAGCCGACTCGACTCGCTGTATTTTGCCTGGAATCAACAACGGGAAGTGGACGAGGTTACGGACTAGACTTGCCTTACTGGCCTCACCCTGCCCCTCCGCCGGTGGCCGCAGTTCCAATTGAAAGCCTCCTCTATTATTTCGGACTGCGAGCTCGCCTCGCATGGTCAATTCTGCAGTAGCTATGAGCTATCCTCGTGTTAAATCAATCCGACGACCCGCCAGTTTGGTACCATTCCTGAAGCGCCCCGTGCCATTGCCATCCATTTCAGTCACTGCTACAACCTCATGACAAGTAGCTGGCTACTGCTGTAACTCGGGAGCCTTAGCCCACATCGTCGGTTCACTTCACGCTGGCCTGCTTGCCGCCAGCGCCGGAGAGCCAGCCCGCCGTGCGAAACTTGAGCTGCCATGTGTAGAGGTGCGTCCCTGCGACAGCGGTGGGTTGGAGAAACGCATCTACGGTCGCGACCCGCCGTGGCCCATCTAGAGACGGTCCGCCATCGATGCTTGTCTCACTACTGACCCGCTATTCTGATCTGCCGCTCTGACCCGCCGTTGCGAGTCTTCACTGGGGAATAGTGAGCTGCCGCAGAACCGCCATTGCGGCCACAGCGTCTTCGCCTCAACCTCGCTTCGAATCGCTGGAGGGACTTCACCATCACAGCAGGACGAGCTGCCGCCCGCGTCTCAACGGCAGCATGGGCGAGGCGCTACAGCACCCTCCCCGCCTTTGTTTCCAATGCCCCCGGATTCAACCCGCCTAGTCTCCCATCTCCGCCTCCATCTTCAAGCGCTGCCGACCACCACTTCTCCATCTCGCCGTGAAGGGGTCTGACCTGCGCCAGGGTGGAGGTGCAGCAGATGGATTTCTTCTCCATGGTGGAGCGCCGGGAGAGGATGGAGCCTCCCCGTGCTTCCTCTCCGCGCCACCGTCAAGGTTTCAAGCACGCCGAGCGAGGAGGCGAGGTATTCCGGAGAGTTACCACCGCCTTGGTCGCTGGAGTGCATCCTCGAGTCGTCGCTGTCATGATCCAACCCGACCCCCCTTCAGAGCCGCCGCTGTCGATTCACCGTTTGACCCGCCTCCGAGCCACGCGAGCTGGTCAAACTGCCCAGATTCAGAGCCTCGCCAACCGCGCCTTGAATGTCGGGCTGCCAACGCCGGTCTATGTTTTTTGCAAATCCCCACCGTGCTCACCTTCGCCATGAGGGCCATCCCCGCAGCCGCGCCAGCACTGCACACCGGTCCCGGCCGGGTTACGCATCTGCTTCGGTCAGGGAGAACCGCCCGCACCCGGACTCTGTCTCGCATCAACCGAGGCCTGTCTGCATGGCTCTGCATTACTGGCTTCAAGTCGCTGGTCACTTCTAAGCCGTGCGTGGTGCCCGTCTCCTCCGAGTCGCTGGCACTGCCTCCGCGGCCTCGCCAAGTCACCAAGTTGCTGCTGCCACCGCCTCGAGCTGCCTCAGTTTGCCGCCCGTCCCAATTCGCCGCCAGGGCCGGCCTCGCTATCACGGCTACAGCCCAATGCCCTCGGCCCGGCCGCGCCTTCCAACCCGCTGCGTGAGTCGCCACTCGCCAACGTACCTCTGCCGCCCGCCGACCTCAATTCTGCTGAGTTGACTCGCTGCAGTTGTTCCTACCACCTCCGCCGAGGTCTTACCTGCACACGGACGCCGATTCAGCACTGTAGCTTCGGTGCCTGTGAAGATTGACTGCGCAATTATCTGTAGCCCGATGGACGAGGGATGTTTCTGTTGTGGCCTTGCCTTCGTGGCCGATTTTTGCGGCATGTTGCTGCCGCTCTAGATTGCCGTCGACAAAGTCGCCTCGCCTCCGCTGCTGTTGAACCACCCGTAGCCTCTGCTTCTGTGGACCGGCCCTTGACGAGGTTCGTTGACCCACTCGACTCACCGCTCGCTCGCGGGGTCCAACCCACCGCCATTCTCCTAAACCGTCGGGCAGTTTACCTGGCTTCGGCGTCAAATCCTCTGCTAACTCACCGGGCTGGTTGCCATGGAGATAGCGGTGAAATAAGTGCCTTCGCAGGAGATACGGGCATACTGCCGGCAAGCGGGCCCGACCAGGATGAATGTGGTCTGACTGAAGGATGAACCTTGTGGCCTCCTGCCGTATGAGGAACAATTGCAATCTCCTGATCGATAAAACTGGAGGTTATTACGTGTGTGATGGCATAGTCTGTCCGAAGAAAGATCATAGAGACAAAGCAGAAAAGCAGGCATGCATAAGTTGTACCAGCGCTCGCAACGCACTCGATCCCTGGTGGACACACACTAAATTGTTAACCCAGGAGTCCGGTTTGCATGGACACATCAGGTTATCCAGCGGACCCGGTTATCTAAATTTGGCTTGCGCCATCAGTATCATTCGACAAAAAAATGCCAGGTGATATCCATCTAAGTATGTTTTATCAGCAAATATTGTTTTTATAAAAAGAATAATTACTTTGTCTATATATTTTTAAATATGCAGGACAATGATTCATTGTTTGCTATTGGACGGGAGTGCGCAAGCCGCCGCCCGTGCAGTTCAATCTATATCCAACTCGCTACGATTGCGCCCGCGATTGACTGGCCATCTGCACGGCTTATCGCGTCTGTGATTAACTCGCCCGTCTGCGCCGGCTTACAATGCCACGGCCGACTCATCTCTTCAAGCCACCTCTGATGCTACGGTTATTTTTTCCATCCATCTCTCGCGACCCGGTCTACATCAACATACCGGGCCACACATGTCTGCATGAGCTATTTATTGAGTATGAACAAGTCACAGCTTGGGTAGCCCGGTTTTCTACCAACAAATTGGAAGCAAATTATTATCGGCCATTGTCTGTGATGGATGGCTCAATGGACATGCACACAAATCGCTGCCACTAATGTTCGGTTGAACTTCAAGCAGTCAGTTTGGAGAAACCATTGGCTGAGTTGCTGACACCGTTCATACGGGATCATCTATAACCCGCTCTGTGGATTCACATTTATCAACACCAATGATATATATCTTTTTGCTATGGTCAAGTACGGAGAATCTCAAGACAACTGCTTGAGTCATCTTAAGACTCGGGGGCTACAATGATATGATTCAGCAAGTCTTGCCAGTTTATGCAAATTCAAGTGCCCCAGGACATTGAAGGAAAAGATAACCCGGTCCTAGAGGCTACTGTTATATTGATGAAAATTTATAGGCCGTCAGAAATATTCCGGCTCACAATGATGCTTCCGGTATCCAATCCGGTTTAAGATGAAACTATCTCTTGCAAAAGATCCGACGCTCTCAATATCCGGTTCAAAATCCCGGTTCAAGAAGAATTTATCTCTTGCAAAAATTAAAGGTTTCCGAAGAGGACTTACTGCCCTGACGCGTGGTTCAAACACGGGTATCCTGCCTTATGGGTTCATCTTCATATAATCACTTGGGGGTTTCCTGTTCAAACATAGGTGTATTCACCAAAGATAATATAAGATTACTACCCTCTTGATGCGACTATCATACCACAACAAAGCTTGGGAGCTTCACACCCAAGGGGCCAAAGAGAGTTTGTGCTAAGCACAACTCAAACATAGGCACCCATTGAGCACAGCTCACAAAGTTACTTGGGGGCTCTTTGTGCACTGCAACAAAGAGTTTGAAAGGACCCTTGTAATATGCTATCAAGCACGGCTTGGAAGCTTGGTGTATTCACCTAAAATCCCGGGTTAACCTGCCTTCATCTAGCAAGCCACTCCTATCCAGGTAATCCTGGCATGACCAGCCGAACATTTGACAAGTCAATCTTACACAGACCCTGAACTTGTCAAACTTAAAACGATGATTGGTTAGTTGGAGGCCCATCTTGAAAGGCTTTGCAAAATGGTTTAACTCAGCGGCCTGGCAGCCCATGAAAAGCCTCGAATTTGGGCCTGGCAGCCCTTGAAAAGCCTCGACTACACGGTTTTATTTGCCTTTGTCAAGATTTTTCTCTTTTGATAAAGTTTATGTTGAACCGGTGTCTATTGACCAGGCATGACTATCACTCATCAAATTAAACCGGTGTTCATTAACCCGGCTCGACTTTCAACTTCAAGTTGTTAGTACATAATCACTTATAATCCGGTGTTTATTGACCCGGCCTATCTTTGGACTATAAGTCGCGAGTATATATTTGGATTGCACCATTGGAATTAGGCGCTTATAAATCATTGGGTATATTATTAAAATAGCCAACATGGTTGGATTTATATTATGGTTATCAATAAACAATATTATGATTGAGGTTTTCAAAGTTTCTTCAGTGCACTGGATATTATTTTATCAATGCGTATGGTTTATTCTACAAAGGAATAGTCCCAAGTCGCTGCAGGCTTACAACCCGGCACTTGGGAGCTACATTATTTAAGTTGAGATTACATTAAATACACAAGTTTCATGTCGCTGCTAGCATGCACCATGACACTTGGGGGCTAATGCAAAGTCATTTTTTGCTCACCTTATTGAAGACCCGATTCATCACATCGTAATGAGCCAGCCCTTGGGGGCTACCAATTGCCTCTGTCAACAATTTAAGGTACAAAGCTTTTTATCCATTACATTGAAGGGTCCACTGCTTAGTTGGTAAAGCGCAAGGCTCTTAACCTTGTGGACATGGATTCAAGTCCCATGATGGGGGTTACATCATATGATGTTATTTTCATTGAGGTATATATCAAAGTCCCAGCTCAATATTGTCTTACCGAGCCGACCCTTGGGGGCTACACGTTGCTGTTCAAAGTTTACAAGATTATATTTACAAAGTCCCTGCTCATTATTGCATAATGACCCGGCCCTTGGGGGCTACACTGGTTAAAGTTTTTATAGCATCAGGCAATTACAAGTCCCAGGTTGCTGCAAGCATGACAACCCAGCACTTGGGGGCTACATATGCAGAATACTCAATTCTGACTAGTGATTGAGATGAACAACCTGGATTTCTTCAAGATTGTGATATTTATATTGAAGCAAGTTTTAAGTTGTTGCTATGCTACCTTCTTAAGACTTGGGGGCTACAAGTGATAGCCATATAAGAGATATATTTTCAAGCTGGATGTTAACTACAAGTATGACCCGGTGCTATCAATATTTCTATACCGGTGATCTTGGCAATGATAAACCGGCAAGTTCTACGTCCTTAAACCGGCTGAAGATCAGATGAGTATTTCAAGGACCAATATTGTTTTTAAGCATTGGGAGCTGAATCAAAGGAGTTATTCTTCACAATATATTTTCTATGAGAAACCAATGTCAGCAAGTTGATTATGAAGCTGGCCTATTAAACCGGATTTTCTAGAAGAAGGAAGTGACAAGGACTTAAGGATGATCGGGATCAGTTTAACATGGATAAATCCAAATTAAACTGGGGGATAATGTCGGGGATATACCCCACGGTATGACCCGGTCGGAGTCATAATCCGGCCGGGACTTGGTAAACCGGGGCGGTGTTAAACCGGCAGAGTTAAGACAGATGGTAGCACCGGCAGGTGTTAAGTCAATCATAACCCGGCAGACCATGTTAAACCAGCAGACAATGTTAAACCGGCATGACAATGTTAAACCGGTAGACAATGTTAAACCGGCACACGTTAAGAAGCCCAGGAAGGGAAGTCAAAATAGTTTAAGTCTTAGTCCGAGATGGAGTCTACATGTAACCCGCCCCTTTAACTTATATAAGGAGGGTCAGGGCTCCCCCAAGAGGGACAAGCAAGAAACAATCTCTAGGGCTAGACACAACTAGAGGAGATCCGGTTTACGGTGACTCCCTCGTGATGATAATGAGATCTAGCCTCAAACAGCATGTAGGGTTATTACCGGATGATGTTTCCCGGGGCCCGAAGTTGTCTAAATCTTTGTCTTGCATGTTATGTTCCTCGATTCCACTCAACCCCACTCAAGCTACCACATAGATGCGTTTGCCTCACGACTAAGTCCTCACACTAAGGACATCTGACGTGTTAATTCCACGATAGCTCCCGAGGTAGGCGGCTGAGGGAGCTCCTCCCTAGGCTGTGCCGTGCTTGATATTGATGGCGCCGCTGAGGGTTTGAAGAGTTGCTCCTCGAAGATGCCAGGCTCCTGAGGCAGCCGCCTGTATGCCCTCTTGGTGATGTCATCAGCCTCTTGATTGGTGCCGCGAGGCACGTGTTGCAACTCTAGCACCCAAAACTGTTTCTCCATCCAGCGGACCTCCGTGAGATACACTTCCATGTGCTAGTCCTTTGGCTCGTATACTTTGTTGGAGAAGTTGACGAGGAGTTGTGAATTGCCCTTGATGATGAGGCGCTTTACCCCCAAGGCAACGACAGCTTTCAAGCCCGCTATTAGGCCTTCGTACTCCACTATGTTGTTGGAGACCTTCTCTCCACGCTAGAAGCAGAGCTGCACATCATAGTAGAGCTTGTCCTGAGTGGGGGATATGAGCACTGCGCAAGCCCCCGCGCCCTGTCGTGAGAATGCTCCGTCGAAGTACATGACCCAGCCGTCCGGTGCTTCAGTTCCTGGGGAGAGCGACCGGTCCTCGCCCGTTTTGAGCCCCGGTGCCTCTGTCCACTCCACCACGAAATCTACAAGTGTGGCTCCCTTGATGACCCTGGTTGTGCTGAATTCTAGCTGAATTGGGGCTCCTGAGTACCCTTTCCAAGGGGTATGCTGAGACGACCTTGATGGGATGGCCTTGAAAGTAGTGTCGCAGCTTGCGCGAGGCCACCAACAGTGCGAGGAGGAGCTTTTGGGGCATGGGGTACCGTGCCCTCGCGTTCCGTAGCACCGTGCTGACGAAGTGGACAGGGTGCTCGACGAGGTTGAGGGTGCTGGCGCCGCCCGCGTCCTTCGGGGGTTGAGGTGCCTCCTGAGGCGACGAAGCCCCTAGCGCTCGGTCACTTGGAGAGGCCTCTTCCGCTTTGGGTGCGCTCCCCTACTGAGGTTGATCCCTTTCTGTTGAGGTCATGGTCTCCACGAGGCCTTCTTGGCCTCGCTTTGCTTAGGATGGGATGACGGCTGCGGCCTTGGTCCTGTGCTCATCTCTAACCGCCACAAGGGCTGCGCTGGTGGAATAGGGGGTGGCTGCAAGGTAAAGCACCAGGGGCTCCCGAGGCCGCCGAGCCACCATCACCGGAGGGCTGGTAAGGTACTTTTTGAGATCTTGGAATGCCCTGTCGGCCTCTTCAGTCCAATCGAACGGGCCCTTCTTCATCAGCTTGAAGAAGGGCAGTGCCCGCTCCCCCAACCTGGAGATGAAGCGTCCTAGCACGGTTACACGCCCAGTCAGCTTCTGCATTTCTCTAAGGGTCTTTAGCGGGCTCATGTCTTCGACTGCCTTGACCTTCTCCGGGTTGGCTTCGATGCCCCTGTGAGACACTAGGAAGCCCAAGAGCTTGCCCGAAGGGACCCCAAATACGCACTTCTCCGGATTGAGCCGTAGATCTACCTCATGGAGGCTCGCGAAGGTTTCTTCCAGGTCCTGTATCAGGGTTTTCGCCTCCCGAGACTTCACCACAATGTCATCAACGTAAGCTTCAGTGTTTCTCCCAAGCTGCCGGCCCAAGGCAATGTGCATCAGCCGCTGAAAGGTCGCTCCTGCATTGCGCAGCCCAAATGGCATGCAGGTGTAGCAGTACACTCTGCATGGGGTCAGGAAAGCCGTTTTCTTCACGTCTTCTACCGCCATCTTGATCTGGTGATAGCTTGAGAAGGCATCCAGGAAGCACAATAGGTCACACTCAGCGGTAGAGTCGATGATCTGGTCGATGCGAGGGAGCGGAAATGGATCCTGCGGGCAGGCCTTGTTGAGGTTGGTGAAGTCGACACACATGCGTTCCTTTCCTCCCTTTTTTGGCACGACAACCGGGTTGGCCAACCAATCTGGGTAGCAGACCTCGCGAATAACCCCTGCTGCCTCTAACTTGCGGGTCTCTTAGACGATGAAAGCTTGCTTTTCAGTGGACTGCCGCCCTGCCTTCTGCTTCACGGGGCGCACGTTGGGGCACACGTTGAGATGATGTTCAATCACATCCCTTGGGACTCCTGCCAGCTGATCAGGCTCCCACGCAAACACCTCCTTGTTAGTGTGCAGGAACCTGACCAAGGCCTCCTCCTGTGCAGACTCGAGGTTGGCACCTATGGTGAAGGCGGTGCCAGCAGATCCATCCTCGTCGACCGGTATCTTCTTTGTCTCCGCCTTGTCTTGGCTGAATAGCTGTTTCTTCTTAGCTGGCGCAGCCCCCTTAGGCTCGGGGACGTCTGCGCCACCGCGACCATCTTGAAAGCAAGCTTGAGCGCCTACAACGCATCCCCGGTGTCTCCGGACATGGTAAGGACGCCGCTGCTCCCGGGCATCTTCATGAGGTTGTACGCCGGGTGAGTCGCAGCCATGAACTGGGCCAAGGCTGGGTAGCCAAGGATGGAGTTGTACGGGAGGCCAATGGGGGTGATGTCGAAGTCGATCAGCTCCGTGCGGAAGTTGTCATGAGTGCCGAAGGTCACCGGGAGGTGGATCTGCCCCAAGGAGCTGGTGGAACCGCCTCCGACGCCCGAGAAGGGCCTGCTGGGCTGAAGCCGTTCTAGCGGCACGTGGAGGAGGCTGAAGGCCTCCACTGATAGCACGTTGAGGCCGTCACCACCGTCAATGAGGGTCCTGGTGACGGCCACTTGGCACATGGTGGGGGTGCATAGCATCGGGAGCGCACCCGAACAGGCGGGGTTGGATGGGTGATCATCCGAGCTGAAGGTCAGATCGGCCTTGGGTGCCACCCAGCTCGGGGGGGCTTCTCGGTGCTTGAGGGCGGCGCCGATCTGGTGGGCGAACGGCTTGACGTGGCGGCTCAAAGGTGGTGCCTGTGATCCGCCCAGGATGGCCGCGACGACTGGGGGTGCCAGCGCGGCATGATGGGCAAGGAAGAGGTCGCGCAACTCCTCCCAGGAGGCCACAGAAGCCGCTGGCAGGTGGAGCAGCCACATGCGCGAGACGCTGGTGAGGTCCATGGGCAGCCAGTTCGCCATGGCCTTGTCGTCGCCCCCGGCCTTGAGGACGGCTTCTTCATACACCAGCAGGACGGCCTCCGGGTCGGCCATGCCGCCGTAGCACGGCAGCACATCCGGCTTGACCTTGAGCGGCCACTACACCTGTTGCAAGGCGGGAACCAGGGGCTCGGAGCCCCCTGGTTTCTGCGTCGGCGCCGATGGCTGGAGGGGGCGGTGCGCTGGCCGCCATGACGGTAGATCGCAGTGTCGGTGGGGAACGGGTCGACGGAAGGGAGAGCTCTGGTGCACCCCTACCTGGCGCACCAAATGTCGGATTTCGGCTTCCGGCAGACCCTTGAGGTTTGAACTCTGTGGTGCGCGCGAAGATCTCTCCTACCAACTCACGTCTCGAAGCCTTGCAAGGAATCTAGGCTAGAAAGATGAACACACAGGAGACACAAGGTTTATACTGGTTCGGGCCACCATTGTGATGTAATACCCTACTCCAGTGTGTGGTGTGGTGGATTGCCTCTGGGGCTGATGATGAACAATACAAGGGAAGAACAACATCCCGAGAGGTGTTCTTGGGCTGGTGCGATGAACTGCTTGGGTGAGTTCGATCGCCTCTCTCTCTCTAGTCTACCCCCAAATCTCGCCCCCTTTCTACTGTGGTGGCTAGTCCTATATATAGAGAGAGGCCCTGGTCCTCTTCCCAAATATTGAGCGGGAAGGGCGCCAACAATGTGCCATTTTGAAGGGGAACATCTAGTACACTTATCCTGACAAAAGTTGGTCTTCAACTGCCAAAGACTCTGACGGTGATGCCGTCTTGGGCTCCACGGTGACCTCCATCCTAACGTGTTGCTGGTCTTGGTCTTGTTGCACTAAAATGGTAGCCTTTGCCTGATGCCTTGGCCTGTGCTTGCCCCCTTTGCACCAAAGGGGAAACAAGGACACTGCACAGGCCGGCGCCCGCTTGGCGCCCGCCTGGTCTCGATCGTCATGGTTTGCGTCACGGGCACCTCGTGAGGGACCCCTGCCTTGATCTCTCGCCTCCTCGCGAGCCCGCCTGATGAGGCTGCTCCTGAGGAAGCTTCCTGTCCCCCCCCCCTCACGAGGCTTGGCCCATCGCGAGGGTCTTGAGCTTGAGCTGATGAAGCTGGGCTGCGTTGGGCCTCCGCTTGAGCCACGCCGTAGGCCGCGGGCAGGCAAGTCTGGGGACCCCCGTTCCCAGAACGCCGACACCCTTCAGATTTGGCCGTTGTGGGATCCCTTCCCGCCTAAGTTTTGGAGGAAGAGGACCAAGGCCACTATAAATAGGGCCTAGCCACCATCGTAGAGAGGGAGATCGGTCAATCAACTCACCAGACAATCAGCTCGTAGAACCACCATGAGCTCACCACAAGAACGCGCCTCATTAGGCTGTTCTTCCACTTGTATTAGTTCATCCTCAGCCCATCATGAGGCCAACCCACCACAAAGTAGGAGTAGGGTATTACACCGCAAGGTGGCCCAAACCTGGGTAAACTCCTGTGTCTTTCTCTGTCGTGTTCATCGAGCTAGGTCGTGAGAGCAGCAGATCAGGAGGCTTGAGAGGTTGAGTTCTTCATGCACACCCCTGAGTTTGAACCTTTCTTGGGTTTGCGGAGCCCAGAATCCGACAGAATCCAACGAGGAACAAAAGGAAATGACAAGTGGTTTTCAGCAATGCAATGTCTACGAGTGCTGAAATTGTAAGTAACAGAGTAGTTTGATAGCAAGATAATTTGTAACGACCAAGTAATGGTAGTAGTAACAAAATTGCAGCAAGGTAGCTGATGACCCACAAGTATATGGTATCTATCATAGTCCTTTTGATAAGTAAGAGTGTCAAACCCAACGAGGAACAGAAGGAAATGACAAGCCGTTTTCAGTAAGGTATTCTCTACAAGCACTGAAATTATCGGTAATAGATAGTTTTGTGATAAGGTAATTCGTAACGGGTAACAAGTAACAAAAGTAACCAAGGTGCAGCAAGGTGGCCCAATCCTTTTTGTAGCAAACGACAAGCCTGGACAAACTCTTATATAAAGCAAAGCGCTCCCGAGGACACATGGGAATTATTGTCAAGCTAGTTTTCATCATGCATATGATTCGCGTTCATTACTTTGATAATTTGATATGTGGGTGGAGTGGTGCTTGGGTGCTGCCGTTCCTTGGACAAGCCTCCCACTTATGATTAATCCCTCTTGCAAGCATCCGCAACTATGAAAGAAGAATTAAGGTAAACCTAACCATAACATGAACATATGGATCCAAATCAGCCCCTTACGAAGCAATGCATAAACTAGGGTTTAAGCTTCTGTCACTCTAGGTACCCATCATCTACTTATTACTTCCCAATGCCTTCCCTAGGCCCAAATCATGGTGAAGTGTCATGTAGTTGACGTTCACATAACACCATTAGGGAGAGAGAACATACATCTCAGCAAAATATCGAACGAATACCAAATTCACATGATTACTTATAACAAGACTTCTCCCATGTCCTCAGGAACAAACATAACTACTCACAAAGCATATTCATGTTCATAATCAGAGGAGTATTGAATAGCATTAAGGATCTGAAGATATGATCTTCCACCGAATAAATCAACTAGCATCAACTACAAGGAGTAATCAACACTACTAGCAACCCACAGGTACCAATCAAATGGTTCAACAGCAAGTCAATAATTAATAGGCATTTCTTGACGCTTACTGATATTACCTATTCTTTGACATTCATCACAAGATAAGACAAACTTGCGGGCATCCTTGAAGAGAGTAGGCCAATAAAATCTAGATTGGAATACCTTATGAGCGGTTCTGTATCCCGCATGATGTGCTCCATAAGCTTCGGAGTGACATTTCTGTAGGATTTGTTCCTGTTCATGCTCAGGTACACAACGTCTAATAATACCATCTACTCCTTGTTTATAAAGATGTGGGTCATCCCAAAAGTAATGTCTTAAATCATAGAAGAATTTTTTTTTCTTTTGTTGGTATGTAAAGCTAGGTGGTATGTATTTAGCAACAATATAATTAGCATAGTCAACATACCAAGGTGTACTAGCTGAAACATTCATTGCATCTGACTGTTCATTAGGAAAGCTATCATTAATAGGTTGTGGGTCATCGAGAATATTTTCAAGCCTAGACAAGTTATCAGCTACGGGGTTTTCTGCTCCTTTCCTATCAATGATGTGCAAATCAAATTCTTGTAGCATAAAAACCCACCTAATGAGTCTAGGTTTAGCATCTTTCTTTTCCATAAGATATTATATATAAGCATGATCGGTATGAACGATCACTTTGGAATCAACAGTGTAGGATCTAAATTTTATCACAAGCAAACACCACTGCTAAGAATTCTTTTTTAGTAGTAGCATATTTTCGTTGAGCACTGTCTAGAGTTTTACTAGCATAATGGATAACATTTATTTTCTTATCAACTCTTTGTCCTAGAATAGTACCAACAACATAATCACTAGCATCACACATAGTCTCAAAAGGCAAGTTCCAATCAGGTGGTTGAACAACATGTGCAAAAATTAAGGCTTTCTTGAGTGTTTAGAAGGCTTCCAAGCAATCATCATCAAAAACAAAAGGAATATCCTTTTGCAAAAGATTTGTAAGAGGCCTAGAAATTTTAGAAAAGTCTTTGATAAATCTCATATAGAAACCAGCATGACCAAGGAAACTACGAATACCTTTGAAATCTTTAGGTCATGGAATTTTCTCAATTGCATCAACCTTGCCTTTATCCACCTCAATACATCTTTCAGAAATTTTATGGCCCAAAACAATACCTTCATTAACCATAAAGTGGCACTCCTCCCAATTCAAGACAAGATTTGTTTGTTCACATCTCTGCAGAACTCGATCAAGATTGCTTAAACAATCATCAAAAGACTTCCCATAAACAGAAAAGTCATCCATGAAAACCTCAACAATCTTTTCACGAAAATCAGAGAATATAGCAGTCATACATCTTTGAAAGGTAGCAGGTGCGTTACATACACCAAAAGGCATACGTCTATAAGCATAAGTTCCAAAAGGACAAGTAAAAGTGGTTTATTCTTGATCAGGTTGTGAAATAGGTATTTACGAAAAATCAGAATATCGATCAAGGAAGCAAAAATGTGTGTGCTTAGATAATCTTTCTAGCATTTGATCAATAAAAGGCAGAGGGTAATGATCTTTTCTTGTTGCTTTATTTAATTTCCTAAGATCAATTACCATTCTATAGCTTGTGACAATTCTTTGTGGAATGAGTTCATTCTTATCATTAGGAACAACAGTTATACCTCCCTTCTTAGGGACACAATGAACAAGACTTACCCATTTACTATCAGCTATAGGATAGATTATACCTGCTTCCAGAAGTTTTAGTATTTCCGTTCTTACCATTTCTTTCATTTTTGGATTTAACCGACGTTGGTGATAAACAACAGATTTAGCATCAGGTTCCATATTAATCTTGTCCTGACATAGAGTGGGACTAATGCCATTAAGATCACCAAGAGTATATCCAATAGCAGCTCGGTGCTTCCTTAGAACTTTCAATAATCTTTCTTCTTCATGTTTTGAAAGGTTAGCACTAATCAAGATAAGCATATTTCAAAGTGGCTGGCAATTGTTTTAATTCAAACACTGGATCACCTTTGGGTGGACGAGGACCTCCTAGAGTTTCAGTAGGCAGATTATGTTTAATCAGAGGTTGCTGTTCGAACAAGATTCTATCTATTTCATTTCTTTCACGCATATGCAAATCATTTTCATGGTCTAGCAAATATTGTTGTAAAGGATCAGTAGGAGGTACAATAATAGAAGCAAGACCAATAATTTCATCCTTACTAGGCAAATCTTTCTTATGCGGTTTTCTACTAAACTTGGAAAAATTAAATTCATGAGATTCATCACCAAAGCTAACACTGGCAGTTTGTTTCTCACAATCTATTTTAGCATTAACGGTGTGCAAGAAAGGTCTACCAAAGATAATGGGACAAAAGTCATCTTATGGGGAACCAAGAACAAGAAAATTAGTAGGGTATTTTATTTTCCCACACAAGACTTCAACATCTCTAACAATCCCAATTGGTGATATAGTATCTCTATTGGCAAGTTTAATAGTAACATCTATGTCTTCTATTTCAGCGGGTGCTATATCATTCATAATTTCTTCATATAAGGAAAAAAGAATAACACTCATGCTAGCACCTATATCACATAAACCATGATAACAGTGATCTGCTATCTTAACTGAGACAACATGCATGCCAACAATAGGTCTATGTTTATCTTTTTCATCGGGTTTGGCAATTCTAGCAGCTTCATCACAGAAGAAAATAACATGCCCATCAATATTATTGACCAATAGATCTTTAACCATAGTAACACTAGGTTCAACTCTAATTTGTTCAGCTTGTTTAGGTGTTCTAATATAACTTTTGTTGACCACAATTGAAACTTTAGCATGTTCCTTCATCCTAACAGGGAAAGGTGGTTTTTCAATATAAGTAGTGGGAACAACTGGATCAACATTAATGATAGTTTCTTCTTTAGCTTTTACCAGTTCTTTAATTTCTTCTTTAATAGGTGGGTGATACTTGAACCACTTCTCCTTAGGGAGATCAACATGAGTAGCAAAAGATTCACAAAAGGAAGCTACTATCTCAGAGTCAAGTCCATATTTAGTGCTAAACTTTTGAAAAGCATCGGTATTCATAAAAGATTTAACACAATCAAACGTAGGTTCAATACCTGACTCTTTACCTTCATCGAATTCCCAATCTTCAGAGTTGCGTTTAATTCTTTCTAAAAGATCCCATCAGAATTCAATAGTCTTCTTCATTAAAGAACTAGTACAAGAAGTATCGATCATGGATTGATCATTACGAGAAAGCCGAGCATAAAAATCTGAATAATAATTTCTCTTGAGAGCTCATGATTGGGGCATGGATATAACATTGACTTAAGCCTCCCCCAAGCTAGAGCGATACTTTCTCCTTTACGAGGCCAAAAATTATATATAATTCCGATCACGATGAACTAGATGCATAGGATATTTTTTTGATGGAATTCCAATTTCAACCGATTCCAGTTCCAAGATCCAATATCATCTCATAGCCTATACCATGTCAATGATTTTCCCTTAAAAGATAAAGGGAAACCTTCTTCTTAGCTTCATCTTCGAGTAAACCTGCAAGCTTAAGCAATCCACAAATTTCATCCGCATATATCAAGTGCATATCAGGATGTTCGGTTCCATCTCCTGCATAAGGATTAGCTAGCAGTTGTTCTACCGTACCCGAAGGAATTTCATATTCAATATTTTCAGTAGGTGTAGTAGGTTGAGGGTCAACTAATTGTGGTTCCGCAGGAGGTGAAGATACCCCGAACAAACCCCTCAAAGGATTTTCCATAGTAATAAGTGACAATAAATTTCAGCACGTAGTAATAAAGTTTCCTTACCAACTTCCACTTACCAAGAGCGCTTCACTCCCCGGCAACGGCGCCAAAAAATAGCCTTGATGACCCACATGTATATGGGGTCAATTGTAGACTTTTCAATAAGTAAGAGTGTTGAACCCCACGAGGAGCAGAAGGGAATGACAAGTGGTTTTCAGTAAGGTAATGTCTGCAAGTGCTGAAATTGTAAGTAACAGAGTAGTTTGATAGCAAGATAATTTGTAACGGGCAAGTAACGGTAGTAGTAACAAAATTACAGCAAGGTAGCCCAATCCTTTTGAGGCATAGGATAGGCCAAAACGATTTCTTATGATAAGCAAAGTGTTCTTGAGGGTACAGAGGAATTTCATCTAGTCACTTTCAACATGTTGGCTTAACTAATGTTCGCTACTTTAATAATTTGGTATGTGGGTGGACCGGTGCTTACATGCTGTTATTACTTGAACATACCTCCTACTTATGATTAATCCCCTCGCAAGCATCCGCAACTACGAGAAAAGTGTTAAGAATAAATTCTAACCATAGCATTAAACTTTTGGATCCAATAGGTCCCTTACGGAATAGCGCATAAACTAGGGTTTAAGCTTCTGTCACTCTCGCAACCCATCATATAATAACTACTCCACGATGCATTCACTTAGGCCCAAATATGGTGAAGTGTGATGTAGTCGACGTTCACATGACACCACTAAGGGAATCACAACATACATATTACCAAAATATCGAACACATATCAAGTTCACATGATTACTTGCAACACAATTTCTCCCATGACCAAAAGAACAAAAGTAACCACTCAAAAATGATAAACATGCTCAAGATCAGAGGGTTATTAAATAGCATAATGGATCTGAATATATAATCTTCCACCAAAAAACCATATAGTAATCAACTACAAGATGTAATCAACACTACTAGTCACCAACAAGCACCAATCTATAGTTATGGTACAAAGATTGAACACGAGAGATGAACTAGGGTTTGAGAGGAGTTGGTGTTGTTGAAGATGTTGATGAAGATAGCCCTCCCCAAGATGGAGAGTTGTTGGTGATGATGATGACAATGATTTCCCCTCTGGGATGAAAGTTCCCCCGGCGGAATCGCTCTGCCAGAGGGCAAAAGTTCTCCTCCCCGGGTTCCGCCTCGAGACGGCGGCACTTCGTCCAGAAAGTCCTCTCCTAATTTTCTTCTAGGTCAAAATGACTTATGTATCAGAATAGGGGTACCGGAGGTGGGCCTGGGTGAGCACAACCCACCAGGGCACGCCTGGGCTCCCTGGCACGCCCATGTGGGTTGTGCCCACCTGGTGGGCCCCCTGTGGTACTTATTGACTCCAAAAATTCTTATTTACTCCATATAAATTCGTCATAAAGTTTCGGCTCATTTGGAGTTGTGCAGAATAGGTAGCCTGACATAGCTTTTTTAGGTCTAGATTTCCAGCTGCCAGAATTCTCCCCTCTTGTGCATACCTTGCATATTATGAGAGAAAAGGCATTAGGATTACTCCAAAAAGCATTATTATGCAATAAAACAACATAAATAACAGTAGGTAAACATGATGCAAAATGGACATATCAACTCCCCCAAGCTTAGAGCTCGCTTATCCTCAAGCGAAAACTGAAATCGAAAAACATGTCCACATGCTTAGAGAGAGAGGTGTCGGTAAAAACAAAAATACGGAAATAGCAACATCATGTAACTTATTATAACAACAACACACTTTAACATAAAACTTTTATCATAGAACTTTTTAATGACCCACAAGTATATGGGGTCAATTGTAGCCTTTTCGATAAGTAGGAGTGTCGAACCCAATGAGGAGCAGAAGGAAATGACAAGTGGTTTTCAGCAAGGTATTGTCTGCAAGTGCTAAAATTGTAAGTAGCGGAGTAGTTTAATAGCAAGATAATTTGTAACGAGAAAGTAATGATTGTAGTAACAAAATTAGAGCAAGGTAGCCCAATCCTTTTGAGGCAAAGGACAAGCCAAAACGGTTTCTTATGATAAGCAAAGTGTTCTTGAGGGTACACGGGAATTTCATCTAGGTACTTTCATCATGTTGGATTAATTTGTGTTGGGTACTTTGATAATTTCATATGTGGGTAGACCGGTGCTTAGGTGTTGTTGTTACTTGAACAAACCTCCTACTTATAATTAACCCTCTCACAAACATCCGCAACTACAAGAACAGTATTAAGAATAATTTCTAACCATAGCATTATACTTTTGGATCCAATCGGCCCCTTACAGAATAGCGCATAAACTAGGGTTTAAGCTGTCGGCGTTCTGGGAACGGGGGTCCCCAGACTTGCCTACCTGCGACCTGCAGCGTGGCTCAAGTAGCGGCCCAGTGCGGCCCATCTTCATCAACTCAAGCTCAAGACCCTCACGAGGGGCCAAGCCTCGCGGGGCGGACGACAAGAAGCTTCCTCAGAGGCGGCCTCACTAGGCAGGCTCACAAGGAGGCGGAGAGATCAAAGCAGGGTACCTCGCGAGGTGCTCATGACGCAAGCCATGATGATCAAGACCAGGTGGGCGCCAGGCGGGCGCCGGCCTAGGCAGTGTCCTTGTTTCCTCTTTGGTGCAAAGGGGGCAAGCGCAGGCGTGGAGTACCGAGGCATCAAGCAAAGGATGCCATTTCGCTGCAACAGGACCAAGACCAGCTGAGCGGCAGGATGGAGGTCACTGTGGAGCCCAAGACGGCATCATCGTCAGGGCCTTTGGCAGTCGAAGACCAACTTTAGTCAGGATAAGTGTACTAGTTGTTCCCCTTCAAAATGGTTGTTGTTGGTGTCCTTCCCGCTCAATATTTGGGAAGAGGACCAGGACCTCTATATATAGGACTAGCCACCACAGCAGGGGGGATCTCATCTAGACCTCACCCAGAGCCAACAGAGACGGAGCAATTCCTCTCCAAACACAACACCACAAGAACTCCTCCCCTCGCGAGGCAGTTCTTCCTTTGTATTGTTCATCATCAGCCCTTGAGGAAATCCACACACCACAAACTAGAGTAGGGTAGTACACCACAACGGTGGCCCGAACTAGTATAAACCTTGTGTCCCTTGTGTTGTTCATCTTGCTAGCCTAGATTCCGAGCGAGGCGTTGGGACGTGGGTTGGTAGAGGAGAGATCTTCGCGCGCACCCCAGAGTTCGAACGTCAAGGGTTTGCCGGAACCCGAAATCCGACATTTGGCGCGCCAGGTAGGGGTGCGCCAGAATCCTTCCTTCCGCCATCTCGCGTTTCACCGTCCATCGCATCCATGACTGACGCTCGCCGAGCCCGGGCCGAGCGTTAGGATGCCCTCGCTGCCCATGTCGCCCAGACGGCTCCTGTCGGCAGGCCTCCCCATCATTCCCCGTTGCCTGCCGCCCACGCCGCGACCGGCCCGACGGGGAACGAGCAGCAGGCGTCGTTGCTGCATCCCTTGGTGCGGCAAGAAGGCTGCACCACCACCCCGTCACTGACTCCAGTGGGCTCGTCGTCGCACGCCCGTCGCGCCCCTGCGGATGCGCACGCCATGTTGTTCCTGGCACGTGAACTCCTGCACTAACGCCCCATCGACGACCTCTACAAGGAGTGGCTGGCTCGCATCACCGAGCTTGTCAGCGCCGCGGGGGACTCCCCTGCACCGTCTCTTTCGCTGCATCGCCCTCCGTCCTGCACGGGCAAAGCAGCCCATGAAGGCGTCCTGTCTCCAAGGCGCGCGGCTCCTGGGCGGGACCCATCGCGCCCAGCACCCGCGCAGCAAGAAAGGAGCTGCCAAGAAGTCCCACGCCCTCAAGAAGGCGCTCACGTGCTCCCTACACCGACGCGTCATGATCGTGTTCCTGCTTCGGCGCGCCAAGACCCCACGCTGCTCCTGGCAGCAGTGCGCGGAGACCCCGAGGAGCAAGCCCTTCGTCAGCAAAGGCCCCCGGTGACCACCGCAGGCTGCCGTGCCTTCATCGCCGAGCTGCGCAGCGTGGCCTGGTCAGGCAAGTTCAAGCCGGATGTGCCTCCTTGCTATGACGACACCGCTGACCCTGCTAAGTTCCTCCAGCTCTATGAGCTAGGCATTGAGGCGGCCAACTGGGACGAAAAGGTCATGGCGAACTGGTTTCCCATGGCGCTCAAGGATGGTGCCCGCACATGGCACCTGCCTCCTAGCACGATCTCCTCTTGGGACAAGATGCGCACCCGCTTCATCGCCAACTTCCAAGGCACTCGCGACCGGCCCCCGGCCATGAGTGACTTGTGCCGCATCAAGCAGCAACCTGGAGAGACCCTGCAGAAGTACATTAAGCACTTCAACAATGCTCGCCTCAAGATCCCCAGGGTGACTGAGGAGGCCATCATCTCAGCCTTCTCTGATGGCGTCCGCGACATCAAGATGAAGGAGTAACTGGTGATCCACGAAGACCTGTGCACATCTCTGGAGCTGTTCAACTTGGCGACCAAGTGCGCCAGGGCTGAGGAGGGACACCTCTCCCTCCTTGAGCTCCCAGCCACTGATCCTGAAGAGAAGAACCCAAGGCCAAGGACGTGAAGCGCAAAGGAGCAGTTGTGCTCGCAGCTGAGCCAGACACCAAGCGTGGCAGAGATCAGCCGGAGTCATCCAAGGGCAACTGGTACTGCGTGTACCACGACCTCCACACTCACAACACCAACGAATGCCAAGACCTCAGGGCCGTGCGAGATGGACGTGTCGGCCGACTCCCCGAGCGCAGCGATCGGGGCTATGGCCAAGGAGGAGGAAGAGGTTGAGGACGATGGGAAGATCGTGGCCCTCGTTAAGGGTGGCGTGACCGCCCTCGTGAGGACCGCTGGCAGGACCAGCCTCGCGAGGGGGTTTGGAGGGATCAGCCTTGTGAGGATCGCCCGCAAGGCAACGGAGGCCTCCCTCCTCTGCAACTGCCGCCAAGGAGGAATGAAGACCAGCATCAGGATGAGCGGGCTGGGGGCTTCCAGGAGCTGCGTGCTATCGCTTGCATCTTGGGCGGAGCTCAAGCCCCAGCCTCTCAAGGCATCTTCAAGCAGTTTGCTCGCGAGGTGAATGCAGTCCTCCCAAAGCGCGAGGCCTCGCGCCCTCTCAGGTGGTCCACATGTGCCATCACGTTCCGCTCAACGGATCAGCTCAAGTGCGCAGCAACAGCCGGGGCCCTCCCGATGCTCTCTTCCCCAGTCATCAGCAATGTGCAGGTCACCAGGACCCTCATTGATGGTGGCACGGGGCTCAATGTTTTGTCTGTTGAGACGTTCAACAATCTCCAAGTGCCATATGATCAGCTTCAGCCAACCAAGCCTTTCTCAGGAGTCACTGATGGTTCTACCAACCCGATAGGGCAGGTCCGCCTCCCTGTCACCTTCAGATAGCGCAAAAACTATCATACTGAGCTCATCGACTTCGACGTTGCCCACACTCACCTGCCGTACAACGCCATCCTCGGGTATCTAGCCCTAGCCAAGTTCATGGTAGTGACTCACCATTGCTACAATGTCCTCAAGATGCCAGGAATCGGTGGGGTCATCATAGTCCCCTGTGAGGAAAAGGATGTAGTGTGTTCTCTCGAGCGTGCCTTCCAGGCCGCGTCAATTGAAGAACCAGATTGCAAGAGCAGGAGCCTTCCCGAGGCACTTCCCAAGAAGAAGAAGACATCACCTGGTCCGAGCCCTCAGGAGGGAGGCACCTCCAGTGGCACGGCGTCAGGGTCCGTGCCCGTTCAAGGGGCGCCTCCCTCCGTCGCATAGGAAGGCGCGCTCGGTGCCCTCCTCAAGCAAAGCTCGAGGGCTCTCTCTCGGAGGGCCACTGACTTTGCCTAGATCACGAGGGAGGCGCTCAGGCACCACTTGGAGGCGTGCTTCGCGGCACGTTTCCCTTAGGAAGGTACAAAGCAAGGAAGGTCCAACCCTTAGGAGTTCATCACTAAAACCACCCAGGAGCTACAGGAGTCAAGAGTCATGCATGGCAGCCGCCGCTTACCCGCCGTAGCTCCCCATCCAGGCGAGGATGGTGGGCTGTGCATCTGCATCGACGTACCAGGGCTCAACCGAGCCGCATCTCAGGAACGCCTCTGGCCTTCGCGCGTGGGACATTGTGAGGGTCCGCCTCACAGCTACGTTCGCATGCCTCTCGGCCTGCCGAACGCGGCAACTGCTCATGAGCGCCTGGTGCGGAGCATTCTGGAGGCTCAGGAGGTCAGGCGCAACGCGGTCCTGGCAGAGATGGAGATAGTCCTTGAGGAGCCACCTAGGCCCCTGGAGCCTCCTGAGGCTCAGGGCCCTGGGGGCTCGTGAGGGTCGGCTTCCTCACCGCGTGTCATCAGCTACTCCAACCTTCGTCTCCAACGGTATCAGGTGACATCTTTCAAGTTCCATTTCAACTGGGAGCACCCCCAGGGCTGCATCATTCCCAGGTCGCGTGGGTCCATCCCTGCGGCAGGTATCTTTTTCTTATGTCTTCAGTTTACCTTGCTGGGGGTGCCCCTCGGGCTTCATTATCCCCAAGCCGCTCGGGCCTGACACAGTGGCATGTACCTTTCTCGCGTCTATCTAAGTTGATTAGCTCCTTCATGATTAACCTTCTTGGGACAATCGCCTGCTCGATTGACACCTACCTCTGGAGCTGCTCGCTCTGGCACGGCGCTTGTGCATGGGTCTGTCCCTGCAACACCGACAAATCTGAGTGGTCGAGCTTTGGCCGCGGCAGCCCCGCATAGCGCTACCTCACCAGGCCCTCAGTGCCTCAATCACTCCCTCGGAGCAACCAATGGGTGGCTGACAACTGTAATGGAAGCCCTTGTTTTCCTCGTGTTGGTGTACAGGATCCTCCTAAGGAGTAGCGCGGTGGGCATCGTGAGCCCCCTCTCCCTCTCTCCCGTGCAATCCGCTCGCGAGTTAAAAGGGGGGCACCCGATCATCGTGACTCATGGGCTTTTACTGGCTCTCCAGCCCTCACCCCCGGCCTTGACCCACGGCATCGCGACCTGTCATACCAGCAGCGTCTGAGCTCGCTCAAGGGCCGGGACCTGAGGACATAGAGCATAAAGGAAAGTGCGGGGAAGAGGGGAGAGGCTCATGAGTACCCATCCCAGCGACACCCCTGTTGCCGGCATGCGGGCTAGGCACCTCGCCGGATAACAACTCCAAACCCGCAAGATAAGTCACGCCTCTACAGAAGCTAGATCAACACAACATTAAACCCTCGCCCAATGCGGTCCTGTCACGGCGGCGCTGCCTTCCTTTCTTGCCCAGCGGAGGCTGCTTATGCGCTAAAGGGGACCTCCCGAGCATCGCGCCTCGGGGGCTCTTGCTGGACCTTGGGCCGCTCACCTCCTGGCCTTGACCATGGCATCGCGACCTGGCATACCAGCGATGGTTGAAGCCTGCCTGGGGATCGGGACCTGTCAGCATAGAGCACCAAGCCCTCATGAGGATAGAAAGGGGGAGCCGAGCCGGGACAGGGCAAGCACCTCGCATCAATTCATAATAAGGATAATATGCACAAAAGGCATGGCAGACGCCTTACATACCCCCGCGGGGTGTTACTTCGATTCTCGCAGGGAACAAAAGGCGCTAATCCTGAGGAACGCTAACTATGCGCGCCTCCGCAGGAGACGCCATCATCAATAGTGGGCCGCCAGGCGCCGACACCGACCCCATCCAGATCAGCAGCGTCGGCGGCCAGACGAAGCTGCCCTGCTCCAAGCGCGGCGCGAGCTCGGGGGCTCGTAGCTGTCGTCGCTCATCTCCGAAGTCGCAGGAAGCTCGGGAGAGTCATTGGACGCACCGGCTCCTCCGCTGCTGCCTGAGGAGCTGCTGGGGAAGCGGTTGGCAGGCCTGGTCCTCGCCACTCCCATGCCCCGGCCGCTTTCCTTGGGGCAGCACTCCAGCCGGTGTCCTTCCACATCGAAGACCTTGAAGAACATCAAGGAGGCGCCATCGTATTCAAGATGAATTACGAGGGCACCCCCTATCTGGTAGACCTGGGCGATCTCTCCCCAGCCTCGGGTCATGAAGACCTTGCCCGGGGCGACAACCTCGACCTCCGCCTCGGTCGCGGGGGTGATGCAGTCGGCGTGCTGCAGCCAGAGCTCCCGAGGCCCCCTCGGCGGTATCACGAAGGAGAAGGAGGAAGGAAGGCGAATCCAAGAGCGCGGAGGCATGGCGGCGTGAAGAACAAGTTCACGAGAAGAGCCCTCGGCATGGACTCCTGGGGGGACGACGCACACCACCGTAACTTGCCGGCGTCGCCGGCGGTGCCGGCGGTGTCGCTCGGCATCTTCTTATCCAGGGCCCTCGATTTGGGCGTACAAGGGTAGCGGAAACCCCGGTGGTGGCCGCTCGTACCAAGGCCTTGACGTCTCCAGTCGAGCACCCTCGTCGCGTCAACGTGGGACTGGCCGCTTCTTCAGTGGGAGTGGGACGGGCCCCTCTCGGGGGGCCTTCCCCTTCTCTTCGGCAGAAAACCGGCGAATCGGCGCCATTGTTGTCAAAATGGAGGAGGAGCGAAGGAGAAGAGGCGAAGCAAGGAGAGATGGACTGGAAGGGCTCACACCGTTCCGTACTTATAGCCGGAGGAGGCCAACCGTCGGCCTCCACGATCCCAGGTAATCATGACTCATTTTGCATGCAGGGACTTGTCATGTCGAGCAGTTGCCGAGGCGTTGTGGGGAAGCGGAGACGCCCACGTCCAATCGACCGCCACGCGGCGCCCAAGGCCGCAGGCTGTTGGGGCCCATGGTGCTTCGCACTTGCCCATTCACTTCACTGCTAAGCCAAGTCCGGGCGCGCCTTGGGCCCGGGGGCTACTGTCGGCGTTCTGGGAACGGGGGTCCCTAGACTTGCCTGCCTGCGACCTGCGGCGTGGCTCAAGTAGCAGCCCAGTGCGGCCCATCTTCATCTACTCAAGCTCAAGACCCTCGCGAGTGGCCAATCCTTGCGGGGCGGACGACAGGAGGCTTCCTCAGAGGCGGCCTCACCAGGAAGGCTCGCGTGGAGGCGGAGAGATCAAGGCAGGGTACCTCGCGAGGTGCTCCTAACGCAAGCCATGACGATCGAGACCAGGTGGGCACCAGGCGGGCGCCGGCCTGGGCAGTGTCCTTGTTTCCTCTTTGGTGCAAAGGGGGCAAGCGCAGGCGCGGAGTACCGAGGCATCACGCAAAGGTTGCCATTTTGGTGCAACAAGACCAAGACCAGCGGAGTGGCAGGATGGAGGTCACCGTGGAGCCCAAGACGACGTCATCGTCGGGACCTTTGGCAGTCGAAGACCAACTTTAGTCAGGATAAGTGTACTAGTTGTTCCCCTTCAAAATGGCCGTTGTTGGCGCCCTTCTCGCTCAATATTTGGGAAGAGGACCAGGGCCTCTATATATAGGACTAGCCACCACAGCAGGGGGGATCTCATCTAGACCTCACCCAGAGCCAACAGAGACGGAGCACTTCCTCTCCAAATACACCACCACAAGAACTCCTCCCCTCGCAAGGCAGTTCTTCCTTTGTATTGTTCATCATCATCCCCTGAGGCAATCCACACACCACAAACTAGAGTAGGGTATTACACCACAATGGTGGCCCGAACTAGTATAAACCTTGCGTCCCTTGTGTTGTTCATCTTGCTAGCCTAGATTCCGAGCAAGGCGTTGGAACGTGGGTTGGTAGAGGAGAGATCTTCGCGCGCACCCCAGAGTTCAAACCTCAAGGGTCTGCCGGAACCCGAAATCCGGCATAAGCTTGTGTCACTCTAGCAACCCACCATCTAATAACTACTCCACAATGCATTCCCTTAGGCCCAAATATGATGAAGTGTCATGTAGTCGACGTTCACATGACACCACTAAGAGAATGGCAACATACATATCATCAAAATATCGAACACATATCAAGTTGACATGATTACTAGCAACATGATTTCTCCCGTGACCTCAAGAATGAAAGTAACTACTCACTAATGATAAACATGCTCAAGATCAGAGGGGTATTAAATAGCATAATGGATCTGAACATATAATCTTCCACCAAATAAACCATATAGTAATCAACTACAAGATGTAATCAACACTACTAGTCACCCACAAGCACCAATCTATAGTTTTGGTAGAACTATTGAACACAAGAGATGAACTAGGGTTTGAGAGGAGTTGGTGCTGTGAATATGTTGATGAAGATAGCCTTCCCCAAGATGGGACAGTTGTTGGTGATGACGATGACGATGATTTCCCCCTCCGGGAGGGAAGTTCCCCCGACGGGCCAAAGTGCTCCTGCCCAAGTTCCACCTCGAGGTAGCGGCGCTTCGTCCCGAAAGTCTTTCTCTAAATTTTTCTAGGTCAAAATGACTTATATAACAGACGATGGGCACCGGAGGTGGGTCGAGGATGGCAGCACCCACTAGGGCGTGCCAGAGCCTCCTGACACACCCGGGTGGGTTGTGCCCACCTAGTGGCCCCCCTCTGGTACTTATTTGCTCCAATAATTCCTAAATATTCCGTACAAAATCCTCGGGAAGTTTAAGCTTTCAGGACCTTGACTCAATGCCACATCGATCTAGCATGTGACACCTCATATCACTTTGCGGCCTCACGCACGGTATTCCCACGGGTGTCGCCTTACCTTTGCCCGGGACCGTTTGCGCCTTTTGGAACACGTATATGATAGTGTCGCTAGCATCCATATGATAAGGAGCCCGGGCTGACATGGCTAGTCGTAAACCCAAAGTGGCACAAACTTATAGGGACATGCATCCATGACCCAGCATCGAACGTGTCAGTCATCAGCGAGTGAATCCAGGTTGTAGCACTGGGCTAGCAGGACTCCGGTGAACCGGGCTGTAGTGGGCTAACAGGACTCCGGTATTCATTGCGTGACATTTCCCCGAAGGGACAGACACAGGAATGAAGAAGGACACATGCCGGCCAGCCTAAGTGTTCCGGAAGTGGAAGCACTAGGAGACATTTCCCGGTAAGAGAGGCTACTAAGGATAAACAACTAGATAGTCAGATCCCACACATACCAAGCATTTCAATAACATACACACAATATGCTCGATATGTGCAAATACAACATGGCATCACAACATGACTCTACAACTCAAGTATTTTATTCAATAGGCTCCGAGGAGCGAGATATTACAAACATGGGTCTCACGACCCAACATTCAGAGCATACAAATCAAACACATGCGGAAGCTTAACATGTCTGAGTACAGACAACTACAAATGGAAAAGGTTGAGAAGCCCGACTGTCTACCAGATCCTGCCGAGGCACAAGATCGTAGCTGAGGTAACAAGCTAAACATCGAAGTCCATGCGGAACTACTAGTGAGACGGAAGTCTCTGCAAAAACGTAAAATAGGCAAACGTGAGTACAAATGTACCCAGCAAGACTTACATCATAACTAACTACATATGCATCATTATCAACAAAGGGGATGGTGGGGTTTAACTGCAGCAAGCCAGCTTTGACTCAGTGGCTATCCTAAACTGCGATTGCAAGTAACTCTTTTGAGGTGGCTCACACGAGTCCACATATTCACCATATCAATACACCACTATGGATCCGCTCCCGTCTCCCTACGAGAACACCATCCATAGCACTCACGCTTATCTTGCGCATTTTAAAGTATCCACTTTCACTTGTCTATGAACTGTTATAGGCAACCCAGAAGTCCTTTACCGCGGACACGGCTATTTGAATAGATGATGTTAACCCTGCAGGGGTGTACTTCTTCATACATGTTTCCACCACTTAGCGTCTGCACACGACATGTGCTCGGCAGACTTCAAGCGAAAGCCGACGTGGGTGTAGACCACGACCTACCTAAACACTCAAGTCTCTAGTCCAGGTTTATCGCCTATTCGGGTTCCATCCGCGAGGAGATCCGGCTGGAGTTTCGCTCACAACCCCAAACGATGTGTGTAGGGTTCCCGAGACACCAAACGGGCGCCCGGTACACCGTGCCACGTGCCTACCGCATCACAGCCCACCCCTCTGGTCAGCGTTGCGCACGGCCTCCAGCATACTACAAACACCAGAAACTACTTGCAACTCCTGGACAGAGGACAAGGGTGATTAAGAAGTTGAGCGGGGTCATATTTCACGGCCCAATGCATGGTAGTAGCTGAATCATCGATCACAAACACATAACTCAGTTCCTGAGAACGGCTTCAATGAGACAACCCACCATTTACTCCTACATGGCCTCTCACCGCTACCTTTACCAAATCGTGTTCACACACTTAGCTCACACACAGTAGGACATGTTCACACACCTCTGATCCATCCCCGATGAATCAGACCTGACTCAACTCTAAGCAGTAGCAGGCATGACAAACAAGCATGAATGAGTAGGCACAACAGGGCTCAAACAACTCCTACTCATGCTAGTGGGTTTCATCTATTTATTGTGGCAATGACAGGTCATGCAGAGGATAAGGGGTTCAACTACCGCAGCAAGTAACAGATGAATCGTTGTTGTCCTAATGCAGTAAAAGAGAGCAGGAGTGAGAGAGTGGGATTGTATCAGAATGAACAAGGGGGTTTTGCTTGCCTGGCACTTCTGAAGATAGTATATTTCTTCATTAGTGTCATCGATCACATCGTCGGTACACGTCTTACTGGGAGGGGACAAACACCGACAAACAAAGAAGAAGCACAATCAATGCAATGCACGATATGATGCATGATCATGACATGGCAATATGCTGTGATTTGAGCTAATGCAACTAGCAGCAGGTTAAATGAAGTTGGTTTGAACCCTAGGTTCAAATTCAAACTCCACATAAGGCATTTCAAATGCCATTTATTCAAATTGTTGTATATAGCAGATTTAAGTTGTTCAAACATGCATGAGAACGGTACAGATGGATAGATTGGATTTTTCTGATCATTTTTCATATATAATTTGTTTCATTTGGAGTTACGGTTGATTTTATATGATTTATAGAAGTTAGCACTATTTTCTAGAATTTCCTGGATTATTTTTAAATCCAGAAAATGATTAACTGCATCAGCATTGCGTCATTATGATATCAGCAGGTCAACTACGGCTGACCAGGTCAAACCTGACCAGTGGGGTCCACTGGTCAGTGAGATAGAATCAGCTACAGAGGCTGACATGTGGGACCCGGTCAAAGGTGACGTGGCCAAGTCAAAGTTGACAGGCGGGGCCCACTGTGATTAGTGCTAATCTAACAGAGAAATTAAACTAACTAGTATAGGCACTGGGGCCCACATGGCAGTGGCTCTAGGGGTGGTTAGCTGGGTCATTAGAGCTAATTAACCGGCGCCATGTCAGCAGGTGACGCCGGCGACCACAGCGACGGCAGAACTCGCCGGAGTTGGTCGGGGCGGCGCTACATGCCGCGGCTGGGCGTGCTGAGGGCATCTACGTGGAGCTGGAACTCTCCCGCATCCACTTGTGGCAGTGGCTGGAGCTGGGGTGGCCGGAGTTCGCCGGAGTGGAGCCCGCAGTGGCTGCCGGAGTTCGGGGTTGGTGCGGGTTAGTGCTACGGTGTGCAAATGAGCGGGGTGAAGAGCTAGCAGAGCGCTACGTGATGCGGGGAGCAAGTTAGGCACGCTAGGGTGACCAAATGGTCACCGGAGCTACGCCGACGACGAGCTCAAGCGGCGGTGAGGGAGTCCTGGATTAGGGGGTGTCCGGATAGCCAGACTACCATCATCAGCCGAACTATCCTCGGCCGGACTATCATCATCGACCGGACTCCAAGACTATGAAGATACAAGATTGAAGACTTCGTCCCGTGTCCGGATGGGACTTTCCTTGGCGTGGAAGGCAAGCTTGGTGATACGGATACGTAGATCTCCTACCATTGTAACCGACTCTATGTAACCCTAGCCCTCTCCGGTGTCTATATAAACCGGATGGCTCTAGTCCATAGGACACAACAACAACCATTACAATCATACCATAGGCTAGCTTCTAGGGTTTAGCCTCCTTGATCTCGTGGTAGATCCACTCTTGTAAACATCCACAATATCAATATCAATCAAGCAGGACGTAGGGTTTTACCTCCATCAAGAGGGCCCGAACCTGGGTAAAACATCGTGTCCCTCGTCTCATGTTACCATCCGCCTAGACGCACAGTTCGGGACCCCCTACCCGAGATCCGCCTGTTTTGACACCGACATTGGTGCTTTCATTGAGAGTTCCTCTGTGTTGTCACCGATAGGCTTGATGGCCTCTTCAATCGACAATGACGCAGTCCTGGGTGAGACTTTTCTCCCCGGACAGATCTTCGTATTCGGCGGCTTCGCACTGCGGGCCAACTCACTTGGCCATCTGGAGCAGATCGAAAGCTACGCCCCTGGCCGTCAGGTCAGGTTTGGAAGCCTAAACTTCACGACCGATATCCGCGGGGAATTGATCTTCGATGGACCTGAGCCACAGCCGAGCGTGCCGCACTGTCACGATGATCATGACCTAACTCTGCCGCCGGACAGCACCTTGGAGGCCGCACACGAATCCGCTCCGACCCATAGTCCGGAGCCGATCGCTCAGATCGAGGACGGATGGCTGGACACCACCTCGGGAGCTGCAACTTCTACGGCGATGGAGCCGAACACTTACCTTGTCCCGCATAAAGCTCATGACTCCGAGGTGCCGGACTCTCTGCCGGACTCCTAACCTCCTGCACCCCTGCTAGTCGAATCCGATTGGGCGCCGATCATGGAATTCACCGCTGCGGACACCTTTCAGCACTCACCCTTTGGCAATATCTTAAATTCGCTGAAGCGTCTCTCACTATCCGGAGAGCCCTGGCCGAACTATGGCCAGGATGGTCGGGACGCGGACAATGAAGAAATTCAGAGCCCACCCACCACCCACTTCGTAGCCACCGTCGACGATCTAACCGACGTGCTAAACTATGACTCTGAAGACATCAACGGTATGGACGACGATGCCGGAGACGATCAAGAACCAGCGCCTACAGGGCACTGGAAGGCCACCTAGTCACATGACATACATATGGTGGACACCCCAAGGGGAAGCGATACCGAGGAACAACGGGACGCGGCAGAGGATAATCCCGCCGATAAACAACCCGAACGACGACGTAGACGCCGCCCTAAGTCCCGGCTCGATCAAAGCAACATTCCTAACGACCCAGCGATAGAGCAGGGCAAACCAGCGGACGACGAACATACACCAAGCAACCATCCGAACAGGACGAACCGGATAATCAACCCCTTCACGGAGCAATTAACAGTCCGGACACACCACCGGAGCATAAGAACCTTCACAAAAGACTCGTCGCCACTGCAAGAAGTTTGAAGAAGGAAAAACGGTAGCTCAAAACACTGGAAGACATCCTCAGAATGAAGTGGAGCAAAATACTCAAGACCGCAGACAAATATGGCAATGGCCATCAAACAAAGAGCTACCCGAAGCGCAAGCTGCTGCCAGAATTCGACGAGGAAGCCATAGAGCCCTCACAGTCAAAAAATAAAGAGGCCACCTGGCCAGATAGACGGCCAGATGACAGGCCAAAAGCGACAAGTGGCGCCGCACACAAGCCGACAAAACGGACGGCCCAACTAGGTCCATCTACGGGCCAAAAAAGAGGGCCCCAGGAAGTAACACAACACGACAAGTGTTCAAAGACAGCGGCACACCCAAATACAGGAGCGCCGCACACCCGCTATGTTTTACCGATGAGGTGCTAGATCATGAATTTCCAGCAGGGTTCAAACCCATAAACATAGAGGCATACGATGGCACAACAGACCCAGGAGTCTGGATAGAAGATTACATACTACACATACACATGGCTAGAGGAGATGATCTCCACGCCATAAAATACCTACCCCTCAAGCTCAAAGGGCTAGCTCGGCATTGGCTCAAAAGCCTCCCAGAAAACACTGTTGGAAGTTGGGAAGAGCTTGAGAACGTGTTCAGAGCAAATTTTCAAGGGACTTATGTCCGCCCTCCGGATGCAGACGATCTGAGTCATATAACCCAACAGCCCGGAGAGTCAGCGCGCAAATTCTGGAACAGGTTCCTTACCAAAAAGAACCAAATAGTCGACTGTCCAGACGCGGAAGCCTTAGCAGCTTTTAAACACAACGTCCGAGACGAATGGCTCGCCAGACACCTCGGCCAAGAGAAGCCAAGAACAATGGCCGCGCTAACAAGCCTCATGACGCGCTTTTGCGCAGGAGAAGACAGCTGGCTAGCAAGATGCAGCACCAGCGACCCGAGTACATCCGAGATCAGAGATGGAAACGGAAAATCACGGCGCAGGAAAGATCAGCGCCGGAATAAAGAAAAAAGCCCAAAGGGCACGGCGGTCAACGCCGGATTCAAAAGCTCGCGGCCAAACAATAGAACACTGCCTCTTAAGGACAACAGCGACGAGCTATCAAATTTAAACAAAATTTTAGATCGGATATGTCAAATCCACAGTACCTCCGGAAGGCCTGCAAACCATACCAACCGAAATTGTTGGGTTTTTAAACAGTCCGGCAGACTCAACGCCAGACACAAGGGGCTCGATGCGCCAAGCGAGGACGATGACGAACCCCACCAGCAGAGCACCGGAAGTCAAAAGACTTTCCCACAAGAAGTCAAAATAGTAAACTCACTTCATGTGATAGTACGGAAAACCAACACGGCACTCGCTAAGACAAGTGTCGCACGGTCCACCCCAGCGGAACACCGAGATTGGATGTCAATACCAATCACTTTCGACCATCTGGATAATTCCAGAAGTATCCGGAACGCAGGATAGACTGCCCTGATATTGGATCCCATAATAGACGGACTGCAATTCACGCAGGTTTTGATGGACGGCGGTAGTGACTTAAACCTGCTATATCCGGACACAATCCGCAAGTTGGGATAGACCCTACTACAATTTGGCATAGCCGCACTTCTTTCAAAGGAGTGGCGCCAGGCCCTTACGCCAGGTGCACAGTTTCATTATTACTAGAAGTTGTGTTCGGGTCACCTGACAACTTCCGACGAGAAAAGCTAACCTTTCATGTCGCCCCATTTAAAAGTAGCTATCAAGCATCACTGGGACGGGAAGCTTTCGTTCGCTTCAATGCAATAGCACATTACGCGTCTCTTACGCTTAAAATGCCCGGTCCACGTGGCATCATTTCATTAAAAGGTCGCCTGAGACCCCGGACACGGCTGGATGAGTCCGGAATAAATAAGCTAGGGGCTACCTAGCCACACACCCCTTCACAAGGATGAACAGCATGCACACCCGTCCAGGATACGGCACAACGGAGACACAAGCGCAGACGTGCAGTAGGGACCCGTTGCAAGGACTCTTTTCAGACTAAGACCCTACGTAAACCCTTCTTACTATCTCTTGTTGCTATAATCCCCTGGTTTCTCATTATAACCAGAGTGGAGCCTGGCGTTTTGGCATCGGCCGCGCCAGAAGAACCTGCCCGTACCTAGACACAAGGGGCTTAGGGCATTGTTTTGCCCGCTATTGTAAAGACCGAACACCTTCGGGAGTGTTCGGCGTCTCGAGTTAGGCCTTATATGCATCAGCTCCGAATCATGTCTTTGGTCAAATGTTGGGTTTTCCTGGCTCCTGTGTTTTGCTGCCTTACATTCCGTATCATCGGCTAACGCGGCACCAGGAGAACTACTGCGATTGTGCCCCAGTTCGGCTGGGCGAGCACCTCAGTAGAGAAAGCCGAAAACTGACTGTCATGATACAGCGAGAGACTGGTCAACCACTCGATCGACCATGGGAATGTTTAGAATTCCTCCGCTTTGACGAAGGGCCGTTTCCCGGTCAGGCAAATACACGCCCCAAATTCGGAGAGCACGGTGCCCCCAGGGGCTATGTCGTAGCCCCACCCTCGAACTCCATGGCTAAGTGAAAGTGATAAAGCATTATAGTACGATTGCCTCGTTTGCTACGCTACCACCTCCTTTACGGGACCGAGACGTCGGATTATGTGTGAAAATGCGCTATTTTTTGCGAACACCCCCGCACCTTCTGCGTGGGGGCTGAAGCCGACGACTGCCATCTTTCAGGTTATACACACGTATACGTGAACGGCCGCATAGGAGATACTCTATTACTTAAACGCACAAGTATAAAAGGCGCTTACATCATAAATATTGTTTTACATCATAAAAACGTTCATTCGAACGTAACATTTTTTGAGCACTACGACCTCTATCACACGAGCACCACGCAGCACTTCGCCAAAATAGTGCTCGGCGGGTAACCGGTTATCATCCGAACCCGGGGTCGCAACAGCGGTGGCATCCATCTCTGTCCAATGTGTCTTCACACGAGCGAGTGCCATCCACGCACCCTCTATGGAGGCCGACCGCTTCATCGCCTTGATATGCGGCACCGCCCCAAGAAATTGCTGCAATAAGCCAAAGTAACTCTTCGGCTCGGGCCTATCCGGCCGGACATGGGTCACTATATCCTTCATAGCAAGCCCGGACAACCTATTTAGCTCAGCCCACTCGGCCAAACGGCCGGTCAGCGAAAGTGAACGCTCCGGACTATGGAATTGAGACCAAAACAACTCTTCCGTCTTGTGATCCTTCTGGCTTCGAAAATGCACAACGGCATCCGCCGCACTCGCTGCTAAGTCCATATAAGGGTCCTCTGGACCCCACAGTTGGCCCAGCTGAGCATACTTTGGATCCGTGAACCTTCGGCGCAGCAGAAAAGGCTTGCCAGCTACAATTTCTCCGGCCTGGCGCAACTCTTCCTTTATAGCCCGCATTGCAGAGCGGGCATCCTTGGCTTCGGCGGTGGCCTTCTCCAGGTCTTCTTGCCCCGCTAGGCGCTCCTTCCCAAGAGCCTCATTGCGGTCGGTAGCATCTTTTAACTTCAGGGCCATTTCGGCCATCTCTTCCCTGCTCCGGCAGTGTGCGGCCCTTTCTGCCGCTAACTCCTCGGCCGCCCTCGAGGCTGCCGCATTACTCCTTCTGGCCTGCTCCTTGGATTGAGCAAGTTCGGCCCGAAGGCTCTCCACAGCAGTGGCACTATCTGCATTTCACGCACATGTTGTAAGGAGCTGGCTTCGGCCCCCTTACCAAGTGACCGCACAGAAACACTTACCTTGCGACTCATCAAGTCGCCTGTTGACCAGCGTGATGTCCGCATCCGCAACAACGAGTTGCCGCTTTAGTTCAACAACTCCATCAGTCCGGCTGGCCCCCGGACGACCCACCACTTGCATCGGCACGACGGAAATTTAAACCTGCGATTTTGATCCTCGGCACGCTGTCGATTTCGACAACCTACCGAGTCTCAGGGGCTACTATCTATACAGGGCGCATTCTATATGCTAAACTGTTAAAAGGTGTGTCATTTTTACGCACCTCAAACCCCGCCAGCAAACTCCTTTCTTTCTACTTACGGCTCGTTGGAGGGCTGATTCTCAAAGGGAGATTGCGCGGCCGGGGCTTCCCCGGACGCAGGGCCCTCTGGCGAAGATTTCTTCCCCCGTTTAGGGGCTTTTGCCCCTGGGTCCTCGGAGGCAGTCCTCTTCTCACCTTGGAGGGAGGGATTCTCGATCCCCCCTCTTTCAAGAGACTCCTTAGGCGAGGCAGTAGCTTTCCTGCTTTCCCCTTCGCCTTCCTCTGGAGGCGCAACCTCAAGCATCCGAACCAGCACGGAATCCGGCGCGGTCTCGGGGAGGGGGCCGGACACCATATCAATTTTGCTTCCGCTATCCACTCCTGTTTAGAAGGAAGTTGGTCATAAGGCGAATTATCGAAAGGCAAACAAACGGTATGTCCGGACTTGGAACTACTTACTTGGGTATCCGGGTGATTGCAGCTTAGGCCAGCATCCTCGGTCAATTCCGGATGCGCCTCTTGTGATCCGAAGAATAATTTGTACATCTCCAGGGGTGTCATACCCATGAAGTGTTGAAGAATCCGTGGGCCCTCTGGATTGAACTCCCACAGCCGGAGAGGGCGGCATTTGCAGGGCGGGAGATGCCTAATCAGCATAACCCGCATTACCACCACCATATCGACCTCCCTCGTTTGGAGATCTTGAATCCGGCCCTGCAGTAGGGGCACGTCCTTTGACGACCCCCAGTTGAGCCCTTGGTTGACCCACGACATCAACCGTCGTGGAGGCCCCGGGCGGAATAAGGGCGGCAGCTTTTGTCTGCGGCCCCTCGGAACGGTGATATAGAACCACTCTTGCTGCCACGGGCCGAGCTCCTCTTGGAAGGAGCCAGCGGACCACGGGGCATCGGCCCTCCTACTTATGGCCGCCCCGCCGCACTCCGCTTAACGCCCCCCGATCATCTTCGGCGCCACATTGAAGGTCTTCAGCCACAAGCCGAAGTGAGGGGTGACGCGGAGGAAGGCTTCGCAGACAACAATAAATGCGGAAATATGGAGGATGGACTCCGGAGCCAAATTGTGGAATTCCAACCCATAGTAAAACATGAGCCCTCTCACAAAAGGATCCATCGGGAAGCCTAAACCCCGACGGAGGTGGGATACAAAAACGACATACTCGCCGGGCTCGGGGGTGGGGATGGCCTGCCCTTCGGCAGGCAACCTGTGCGAAATCTCATAAGCCAGGTACTTGGCCTCCCGCAACTTTAGCACGTCCTCCTCCACGACGGAGGAGGGCATCCACCGGCCCTAGAGGTCGGAACCGGACATCGTTGAAGGTCTGAAGCGCTCGAATTTGGAGCTCTAGGTGCTGGAAGTTGGAGCGGGGAGAGGATTCGATGGAGGATTGAAGAAAAGAAACGAGCCTTGGTCCCGTTATAAAGAGGGAGAATACCAAGAGCTGTCTCCGTGACCGTTTGGGACTCGCCTTCGATAGAGGGGGCGGGGCTACGGGCGCGGTTGGGTTACCCACGTCCGTATTGATGAGAATCCCGAATTAAGGGGGAACATGATCTCTGCTTCGACAAGACGTGCCAAGGAAACCGCTTCGCTAAATGCGCTGAGGTGGTAGAGTAAAAAACAATTCAAGTAATGGCTTGGTAGTGGCGTGACGTCATGCCGCAAAAAACGTCAGCAGATTGAACTTGTGTATATATTATTCTCTCTACGGTGGAATGTGGAATTTATTTTGCAGAGCCGGACACTATCCTGGTGTTCACAATCTTCTATTATTCGGAGGAGGAACCCGCCTTGCAATGCCAAGCAATATACGCGCCGGACTTATCGTCATTGAAGCCTGGTTCAGGGGCTACTGAGGGAGTCCTGGATTAGGGGGTGTCCGGATAGCCAGACTACCATCATCAGCCGAACTATCATCGGCCGGACTATCATCATCGACCGGACTCCAAGACTATGAAGATACAAGATTGAAGACTTCGTCCCGTGTCCGGATGGGACTTTCCTTGGCGTGGAAGGCAAGCTTGGCGATACGGATACGTAGATCTCCTACCATTGTAACCGACTCTATGTAACCCTAGCCCTCTCCGGTGTCTATATAAACCGGATGGCTCTAGTCCGTAGGACACAACAACAACCATTACAATCATACCATAGGCTAGCTTCTAGGGTTTAGCCTCCTTGATCTCGTGGTAGATCCACTCTTGTAAACATCCACAATATCAATATCAATCAAGCAGGACGTAGGGTTTTACCTCCATCAAGAGGGCCCGAACCTGGGTAAAACATCGTGTCCCTCGTCTCCTGTTACCATCCGCCTAGACGCACAGTTCGGGATCCCCTACCCGAGATCCGCCGGTTTTGACACCGATAGGCAGCGTGCTACGGCCAGCTACGAATCGACGGCTACGGAGAGCGGCAAGCCACGGGGTTAGGGGCAAAGCGTGCGGGAGCTCACGGTGGGTCGGATGAGGTAGACGATGAGCTCGGGGAGGCGGAGACGGCGGCGAATCGGCGTGTGCTGCTTCCAGCGACCGAGGAGGAAGAAGATGAGGCAGCCATTGATGCAGGCCGTCCCAGCGCTCGGGGCCAGGGTGGGGCGAAGCAGCGGACGATGGCGGAGACTGTGGACAGCGTGGGGAGGCGAGGGGAGCATGGTGGCCGTGGCAAACGACGTCGGCGACGGCAATCTTCGCTCGGGTGTGAGAAACAGAAGAGGGGGAGAGCCTTCGGGGAAGAGAGGAAGGGTCCAGGGCGTCCAGGCGTCGCGCTGGCATCGTCTAGGCGCGACGAGGGGGAGCTAGGCAGGCTAGGAGGGAGGAGGTGACCGGGGCGTGTGCGTGCACGCGTCGGCCACACGTGCGTCCTCCTGGCAGAGGAGGAAGGCGACAGGGGAGTTGGCGGTGGTGGGCTGGGCTGTACAGAGCTGGGCCAGCACAGGAGCTGGGCCGGTTGGTGGGCGCCAGGTAAGTTTCTGCTTCTATTTATATTTGTTTCTGTTATCTATTTTTCTTCCTCTGTTTTGATTTAGTTTAGCAACTAAATCATTTTAATAAATTCTGTAGGTTATTATATGGCTTGCTAAAACATATACAAAGCCACTCACAAACTTCCAGAATTATTGGAGTCATATTTAATATATATTAAATATAAATCCAAAGCAAATAGTTATTGGATTAATTCAAATGGCCAAAAAAATATTTCTGTGACTCCAAAAATATTGGTTTGAATTTTACCTCTTACCAATATTTCTAAAGAATAACAGGAACATTTTCTTGGACTCATTTGAGAAGATTTAAATGTTGGTTATTTTTAGAGGTTTTCTGAGGCTTTTGAAAATTCCTCAATTCAAGTTTCTGATGGAAGGTAGACATGATGCAACACTCTAAAGCATGGACTAGCTGGGATGTGACATCAGCTCATTTGGAGTTGTGCAGAATAGGTAGCTTGACATAGCTTTTTAGCTCCAGATTTCCAGCTGCCAGAAGTCTCCCCCTTTGTGCATACCTTGCATATTATGAGAGAAAAGGTATTAGACTTACTCCAAAAGGCATTATTATACAATAAAACAACATAAATAACAGTAGGAAAACATGATGCAACATGGACGTATCAACTCCCCAAGCTTAGACCTCGCTTGTCCTCAAGCGAAAACTGAAATCTTTTATCATAGAACTTTTATCATAGACTTCTCATGAACAAGTGACAATTCATCACAACATCAAAGTATAAAGCATAAACTCTATTGGAAACCAACAAACTATGTTCTCAGTCAATTTGCAACTACAATTCATCATCTTTTCCCGAAGGGTCACGTATCGGAGCCTTTAGACAAGTCCACATACTCAACCATCATTTAGTCTACTATGATTGCTAACACTCACTGTGTACACATGAGCAAAACATTTCAACCGTACACATAGGAAGATAGGAGCTTATAGTTTCGCCTCCCAATGCACTCACCTCGAAGGGGATGTCAACAATAATAACTCATGCTACCCATATTCAACTAGATATATGTGCCTAGATCTTTCTTCACCACATGATTCTTGCCAAAGGAGAAAAATAAAAGGAATAGAGAGAAAAACTTTGACTCTTGCATGAAAGTAAATACATGAAAGTAAAAGATAGGCCCTTCGTAGAGGGAAGCAGAGGTTGCCATGTGCTTTTTGTTTGTATGCTCAACCCCTTAGTGCAAGAGAACGTCACGTTATATTGCCCCTTGTGATGGCAACCTTTATTATGCAGTCTTTCACTTTTATTCTTCACCATCACAAGTTCGTACAATACTCAATTTTCCCTTGCACTAAATGATCTCATGTTTTTATAAGCAATTTTTATTGCCCTTTTTGCACCAATGACAACTTACTTGAAGGATCTTACTCAATCCATAGGTAGGTATGGTGGACTTTCAAACAAGATACATTTTAAGGGTTTTGGATGCACAAGTATTATCTCTACTTCACGCGGAGTTTTTGGCTAACAAAGATAGGGGCAGGCACCACGTGTTGAAGGATATATGACAATACAACTTCTATGTGAACGTGAACAAACATAAATCATTAAGTTGTCTTCCTTGTCCAACGTCAACAATTTTGGAATATAATATTTTGATGGATGCTCACAATCATAAAAGATTTCCATGATAGTATATTTATATGTGAATCTTCTCTTCCCTTATTAATTTTTTCATGAGTTGCCTCATTGACCAATGCTATGTTTGTCAATCTACAATAAAATTTTCTACTTATACTTTTCCTTGTGTAATGTCATCACTTACCATAAGATTAACATTTGATCTTTTTCTTTTATTTCCTTTATTTTTATTGCAACAAGAAAATACAGAAGGCAAAACTCAAACTAAACTTTATTATATATCTCGCACATGATTACAAGGATTGATCACTAAGCAAACTCACAAAAAGAAAGGATCGAACTAAACTTTTATTCATCTAATAGCAAAAGATAACCATGGATCGAACTAAGAAAGTAAAGGCAAAAGATAGTGGAGATGATACGATACCGGGGCACCTCCCCCAAGCTTGGTGAAAGCCAAGGGGAGTGCCCATACCCAATACTCAGTTTTCTTTTGGTGGTGCAGAAGGAGGTGGTGGTGATGAAGTAGAAGGTTTCTTGTCCTTTTTCTCTAGCTTGTTTTGGAGGTAGATATTATGTATCCTCAACTCATCGTTCTCCTCCTCAAGCTTGAGTATCCTCTTGCATAATGCTTCCTTGCTTTCCTTCAGGAAGCGAGGAGGGACTGGTTCATCTTCATATTCTTCATCAGAAAACCATATGTA
Source organism: Triticum aestivum (assembly GCF_018294505.1). Taxonomy (NCBI): domain Eukaryota; kingdom Viridiplantae; phylum Streptophyta; class Magnoliopsida; order Poales; family Poaceae; genus Triticum; species Triticum aestivum. Next base: position 463,751,375 of record NC_057801.1, read on the forward strand.
GGGATAGGTGTCCTTGAAGATGTTTTAATCTAAAGGTTGATAAGAAACCAGGCTCTCCTTCTCGAAATCTTGAGACAACATATTTTTAGATCTGTCAGAAATTAGCAAGAAAAGAAAGCAGGAGATTTCTCTGCGATATGGAGGTTAACAGGTTCGGGAGGTATATATAGATTTTTTTATCTTAGGGAACAGGCGGAACGGAAGATAAACGGAGACCGGAAAGTACCCGAGGTGGGCACAACCCACCTGGGAGCGCCAGGAACACGTCATGTTGTATCGTGCCCACCAGGGTAACTTTCCTAGAAGTTTCTTATTTTCCTAATTTCTAAATATTCCAAAATTGACAAAAAATATTTTTGCGGGTTTTTCGGAGTCCGTTTACCTACCATATCACGTACCTCCCTTTTTTCAGGATTCTGGAGTGTTCCGTAAGGTTTCCTTTATGTGCTCTTCCGGTGTCAAAGTTTGGATAATATTGCTTTCACCATTAATGGGCGTACCTGAGATATAATGTTTTATCCGTTGCCCATTGACAACCTTCGCGTTAGTACCTTCGGCATTATTTATTTTGATAGCTCCGGATCGATTGTAACATCCCAATTTTTAATTTGGATGTTATGCATAGATCATTCATATGCATCCATGATTTATGCATTTTGTTTCTTTGTTTTGCTTGCATTTTGATCCAAGAGGCCTTAAGCAATTCAAGGACCAATTTGAGAGAGTTGGAGGTTTCACAAAAATCCAATTTTTTTGATTTATCAAAATTTGGTAATTGCATCAAATTGTTTTTCAAAATTCTTTTCCAAATATTATAAAATAATGAGAGAAGATAATATGACTTCTTCAAAATCAGTAGAAAAATATTGGAAATTGAATTTTGAATTTTGGAGAGTTTATTTGACTTTATTCGCTAGTTTATTTATTTAGTTAGCGGAGTAATTAGTACTATAATATTTGTTTTTAGTTTAGGCATTTAGGCCCAAAAAAATGTTCATGAGGTCCCTAATAAGGTCATCTAGCTATGTGAATTTTTATGGAATTTTTAGAATTTATTTTATATTTTTTGGGGTGTTTTTGTCTCTGGAATTTTTTTTTAACTCTTTGGGCCAACCGAACTGGGCCAAGCCAGCCCAGCTGCGCGCCGCCTCGCTCATCCGAGCGGGATGAGTCCTGCTTGATCCCGCCACCGCCGCTGGCAGGAGTCCGAGCCGGACTCCTCACCACCGCCGCCGCCTTGTGCCCCTCCTCCAAGTCGGAGCCCCGCCCCGGTCCTCTTAAATACCCCGATCCCGCCCCCTCTCTTCCCTGTCCCAAGCCGCAGCCGCCCGAGCCGCTTCCCGCCGCCACCTGCGCCGCACGTCGCCGCTGCCCCGCCGCCGGAGCCCCGCGCCAAGCCCCGCCGCCGGCGCCCCGCCTCACCCGAAGACAGCCGCCGCCGTCGAACCTCAGCGTCGCCGTCGACAGAACCGGCCGAACAGGTAAAAACCGATCTGACTGTCGGTTTCTTTTGGATTTTTTTCAGTTCTAGTTTTAGATCGGTTTATTTTTATTACTTAGTTTGATTAACGAACTTTCACTCGTTTAGATCTGTCAACGAACGTTTTCGTTCATTAGTCTCTGTTAGCGGACGTTCGTCCAATAGATTTTTCTTTTTCTGTTTATTTTCGGCCAGGGACCTATCTGCGATTATTTTCTTTGCAGATTAGCCCCTGATCTTTAAACCCTCGTAACTTTTAGCTCGTTTGTCCAAACTCGACGAAACTAACGCCTAAATCTTCAGAGCAATCTCATCTATCCAGTAAACCAACTTGAACAGGATTTTGACAAATTAAATTTGACTTTAGTTTAGATTAGTATTTGATCTTGTTTTGTTTGTATCTTGAGTTTCGTAGCTCCGTTTGAGTTGATTCTTTTTCCTAATCGTAGCTAATCACATGTACCTACTATTAAGATCTAATCCACATAAATATAATGCTATTAGAATTTGTTTTCCGTTTAGCCTTGTTATTTGCTTATTTTCGAGTTTTATGTGGATCTTTTCTCGTTTTTTCTTTGCATCGTTTGCTTGGTTGCTTATGTATGCTATTGTTTGTCTACGCTAGATTTTCCAAAGTGCGAAGCTTGTTACTACGAATCCCTAGAGTTTTCCAATCGTCGGGAAGGAAAGTTACACTTTGATCATACTTTTCTATACCTAGTTTTTACTATGCCTTAGGCAGATGCTCAAGTTTGGCGAGGCAGAGGAAGATAAAGACACAAAGACTACCAAGGCAGATGCTCAAGAACAAGGGGCCGAAGGCAAGCTGGACCTCCCCCGACAACACCCTTGCCGGGGCAACCTGCGCAGCACCAGCAAGCCCATCACCCTTGAAGTTGAGAGTTCTGACACCATTGACAATGTTAAGACCAAGATTTGAGAATGCATGCGTGGTAGCATGCAGATCTTCATAGAGATTGATAGCATGCGGATCCACATGGGACCAGAAGACGAAGACCCCCAGCAAGATCCTTGTCGGGGACGATTGTGAAGCCTCTCGGCAAGACTTGCCAGGGACGATCGCTGGGCCACGGCCAGGCCCACGCCCGGCAAGGGTTTTCCACCTCACCACCACTCTAGTGCGACAACCAGGGTGCCAACTAAGCAGGCGCCTACATGGCGGCATGCAGATCTTCGTGGAGGCTCCACCATCGCGCCAACACAGCAGCTAGTTAGCCAGCATGGCACTACATGCCTCGTCAGCATGGACGCGTGTCAAAGCGAGAAGGGGCGGCGATGGACAAGATGGCTTCGGTTGCCGTCCCCGATAAAGTAAGAGGGCACATAGGCATCGTATTAAATGCGTTTGTCCTATGGTGCCGAGCGATAAGCTCGTACACTATAGCTTGCCACCTCCTGTGTGCCACTGTGGCAACCCCTTTATGTATAAAAGGAGGCCCAATGCATACAGGGAGAGGATTTAGACTTTTGGACTGTGCACGCACCATAGCTAGTTCAAAAGTTGAAGAACACATACATCCAGACAAGTAGGACTAGGGTATTATGCATCTTTGCGGCCCGAACATGGGTAAAAAACCATGTGTGCTGACTGCTAGTCTTGCTCGTCGTGCAGCTAATCCCCCGCCGAACATAGAAGGGATCCTTGTGACCCCATGGGTGTTGATTTCCCCGACATCTTTGGCGCGCCGGGTAGGGGGAATTGGTTGTGAGAATCTGGTCCATTAGTTAGCACAGCAGTTCCTTCACCGCGATGGCTCCGAAGAAGAAGACGATCGCAGCGATCGGCCCATCTGGAGCCGCCCCGCCCGTGCCCGCACGGATTGGCGATGTAGCAAACGCTAGTGGTGGAGGAGATCAAGATCATCCACGCCTCCCTAGTGCGAGAAGCCAGGCGAGCAGCGTTGTATGCAGTCGCGACGACGATCCGCGCAGCAACTAAGAGCTAAGTTATGCCAAACCATGAGTACTTCTTCCTTTTATAAGGTTATTTTCCTCGATGGTTTAGGCCCCTGTATGGAGGACCTGCATGCAGAACGAAACCTGCCGCGATTGGCAATGCCCATGTTCTGTTTCGAGTCCGCTCAACAGCTCAGGTGATGCGCTCTGCTAAGGACGGCGGGGTACCTTGCCGTAATCAATAGCGCCCCTATTATGTTTCTAGTCCGCTCGACAGCTCAGGTGACTGCGCCAAGAACGGCAAGGTAACTTGTTGGCATCAACACCCTCCGCAGGCTGCTAAGGATCCGTCCTTCTAGCATCTGGCAAGGGGTGCACGCGCCGGCAGGCCTATCCAATTAAGCGTAGGGTGCAAAACATACAAGGATGAACTAAATAGGAAGATAACATGCAATCAGTTCAAGGCATAACAAAGTTATATTGCATCAAAAGTTTCCGCAATTTAATTTAAGATGAATTGTCTTGGGTGCGAACTTGCAACGACTCCGCTGACCCTCCAGCCTCACAACTCCGCTGACGCAGTTAATTTAAGAATGAAGCAGTTAATCTCGGCGCTTGCCCTCCAGCCTCACGACTCCGCTGACGCAGCTGATGATGGGCTCGATGCACTCCCCGAGCGCCTGAAGGTCGATGCCCTCCAGCAAGCTATCAAGCGCCTGGGCGAAGTCAACGTTGGGGTTCCAGTGCGCCACCTTGGTGAGCATCTTGGTCAAGGCACCCCAACAAAGCTTTCGGGACTCCTCGGCCAGATAGGACGCCCTGTTGGAATCGAGCAGCTTCAGGGCGTCGAGGACACCCTTGAAGAACAGAGTCAGCCGGGGGCTGTCAGTCACGCTCACCTCATGGGAGAACCTGAAACTTGGCATGCCCATGGCAGACAGCTGCGCAGTGAGCCTCTCCGCAACATCCATGAGGCGGCTGGTCCAAAGTTTCATGCTGGCCACGAGCTCGTTGTGGGAAGTGACGGCGGTCCGCAGCAGCAGATGGTCGTTCGCGAGCTCCTTGGTCAGGGTCAGCTCGCGAGCCTTGGACTCCGAAAGCATCTTCTCCTGGGTCTCTAGCTTCAACTTCAGATCAACAATGGAATCATTGGCCTTGGAGAGCAGTTTGGTCTTGTCAGTGATGGTGACCTGCAGCTCCGCCAAGGTGTGAGCAGTCATGTCCTTGTCCTTCTTCAGCTTTGAGGTCTCCTCCCTCAGCCCCTCCAGCTCCAGCTCCAGCTTCTCCACCTTGCCGGCTAGCTCAACCTTGGCGGCCCTTGTGGCCTCAGTGCCATCGACGGCCTCCTTCAGCTTGTCGGCATGGTCCAGGGTCAGAGCGTCAAGTGCTTCTTTGTGCTTCTGCACAGATCCTGGGTCCGCTGCACGACGAGCTTCTCAATTTCTTCGTCCTTGGCGTGAAGCGTGGCGGCAAGCTCCGCTTCGCGGGCAACCAAGCCCTCCTCCTGGGCATCGAGCGAGATGCGGCGCTGCGTGTGGTTAGACTCGTCCTTGGTAGCCTTCGCCTTCGCCTCCTCTTGCACCTTGTCAAAATTGGCCTGCTTTAGTAGGAGCTCCCGCTGGCATTCGCCCAATTAGATTTGGGAGGCCTTCAGATCTTCCCAGGCCTCGTCAAACCAGACTTGCGCCTGAACGATGCGCTCCTTGAAGTCTGCCTCTACCTTGTCCACGGCAGCCATCCTGGAGTCCACCTTGTCCTAGCCGGCGCGGTAGAGCACCAGGAGCTTCTGGAAGTTGGCACTCATGGCAGCTCAGGACCTCGTCGGCGAACACCTCCCCTTCGGCTGGCGCTCCGGTGCTCGCCGTCCCTGGGAGGCTGAAGAACAAATCGTCGCCCACCTTCAAGTACCTGCTCAGGGCAGGTGCTGAGGAGGAAGAAGGTTGGTCATCGACCATCTCCTCCCCGGCAGGCTCCTTGGCGACCTCCTAAGTGGTGGCCTTGCCAGCCTCCCTGGTAGGCCCCATGGCGGCCTTCTCGGTAGCAGCCCTGCCAGCCTCCCCGGCAGGCCCCTTGGCGGCCTCTTCAGCGGCGCCCTTGGCGGCCTCCTTGGCGGATCCCTTGGCGGCCTCCTCGACAGCGATGTTGGCGGCCTCGGCCTCGGCGTCCTTGACGGTTTCCACAATCACGGCGTCAATGTCCTCCTGGTTTACCAGGGGAGGATCTGAGACCAAAAAGGGGAGTGAGGCAAGGCCAAGAATAAAAGAGTTCAAGACAGGGAAAAGAAAGAAAACTACGGCGACGATGGCGAGAAGCAGAAGCAAGTAGTTTACCTACGACAAGTGGGGAGGACGCGTCCCCCTCCTCGGCAATGTCCATTGCCGAGACGGGGCCGCCAGCACCCGTGCCCACCACCTCTTCCTCCAGGCACGTGCGCTCATCAGTGGATGCCCTTGCCGGGGACGCCCCTCTGGTCGGTGTAGTTGATGGGGACGGCATGTCGGGGGTAGCCCTTAATGGCTCCTCCTGTTGCTGCTCTCCTCCTGCAGGCTCGGCAAGGTCATCAACAAAGATGCGTGCCCCAACTCCCGCCTGCGATAAATAGGCAATGAACTTACGCTGGGGGCTGGAGTGGGGGCTACATCGGGGGCTGGACTCCGGGCTGATGAAGATCTTCCCAAACACACAAGGAGTGCTCGTCGGGGGCTCATCACTCGTCGAGGCCCTGGATCTCTTCGCCACCCTCTGAGCCAGCGTCTCCGTGTCCCTGCAACAGTGATATCAAGTCAAGATGGAGCAATTCAAATGAGGAATCATGGAATGGATAGGGAAGCAAGGAACTTACTCGTCTTCCTCCTCTGCCCTCCTTTTCCTCCTCGGGCTGAAAGACCCAAGGTCGTAGTCGGCCGCTGGGATGGTGCGTGTAGGGGAAGGGGACGGAGTCCTTGCACGCTTGGATTGAAGGAAATATGCCCTAGAGGCAATAATAAAGTTATTATTTATTTCCTTAATTCATGATAAATGTTTATTATTCATGCTAGAATTGTATTAACCGGAAACTTAGTACATGTGTGAATACATAGACAAAACATATAGTCCCTAGTATATCTCTACTTGACTATCTCGTTAATCAAAGATGGTTATGTTTCCTAACCATAGACATGTGTTGTCATTTGATGAACGAGATCACATCATTAGGAGAATGATGTGATGGACATGACCCATCCGTTAGCTTAGCATTATGATCGTGTCAGTTTCATTGCTACTTCCGAATACCGGAGAAACACTTTGTGTGCTACCAAACGTCACAACGTAAAAGGGTGATTATAAAGGTGCTCTACAGGTGTCTCTGAAGGTGTTTGTTGGGTTAGCATATATTGAGATTAGGATTTGCCACTCAGTGTTTCGGAGAGGTATCTTTGGGCCCTCTCGAAAATACTCATCTATATAAGCCTTGCAAAACTAATGAGTTAGTTGCAGGATGAAGTATGACGGAACAAGTAAAGAGACTTGCTGGTAACGAGATTGAACTAGGTATGATGATACCGACGATCAAATCTCAGGCAAGTAACATACTAACGACAAAGGGAATAATGTATGTTCTTATGCGGTTTAACCGATAAAGATCTTCGTAGAATATGTAGGAACCAATATGAGCGTCCATGTTCCGCTATTGTTTATTGACTAGAGACATGTCTCGGTTATGTCTGCATAGTTCTCGAACTAGTAGGGTCCGCGCTCTTAACGTTCGATGACGATTTTGCTACCACTTGAGCACTGCCTTGGTTTTCCCTTGAAGAGGAAAGGGTGATCCAGCAAAGTAGCGTAAGTATTTCCCTCAGTTTTTGAGAACCAAGGTATCAATCCAGTAGGAGGCTCCTCAAAAGTCCCTCGTACCTACACAAACAAACAAGAACCTCGCAACCAACACGATAAAGGGGTTGTCAATCCCTTCACGGTAACTTGCAAAAGTGAGATCTAATAGAGATAATAAGATAAGATAAATATTTTTGGTATTTTTATGATATAGATTGGAAAGTAAAGATTGCAAATAAAGATAGATCGGAAACTTATATGATAAAAGATAGACCCGGGGGCCATAGGTTTCACTAGTGGCTTCTCTCAAGATAGCATAAGTATTACGGTGGGTGAACAAATTACTGTCGAGCAATTGATAGAAAAGTGCATAGTTATGAGAATATCTAGGCATGATCATGTATATAGGCATCGCGTCCACAACAAGTAGATCGAAATGATTCTGCATCTACTACTATTACTCCACACATCGACCGACTCCTACCTGCATCTAGAGTATTAAGTTCATAAGAACAGAGTAACACATTAAGCAAGATGACATGATGTAGAGGGATAAACTCAAGAAATATGATATAAACCCCATCTTTTTATCCTCGATGGCAACAATACAATACGTGCCTTGCTGCCCCTGCTGTCACTGGGAAAGGACACCGCAAGATTGAACCCAAAGCTAAGCACTTCTCCCATTGCAAGAAAGATCAATCTAGTAGGCCAAACCAAACTGATAATTCAAAGAGACTTGGAATGATAACTAATAACACATAAAAGAATTCAGAGGAGATTCAAATATTTCTCATAGATAAACTTGATCATAAACCCACAATTCATCAGATCTTGACAAACACACTGCAAAAAGAGTTACATCGAATAGATCTCCAAGAAGATCGAGGAGAACTTTGTATTGAGATTCAAAGAGAGAGAAGAAGCCATCTAGCTAATAACTATGGACCCGAAGGTCTGTGGTAAACTACTCACAACTCATCGGAGAGGCTATGGTGTTGATGTAGAAGCCGTCCATGGTCGATTCCCCCTCCTGTGGAGCGCCGATGAAGCCTCCAAGATGGGATCTCGCGGATACAGAAGGTTGCGGCGGTGCAAATAGTTTTTCGTGGTGCTCTTGGATGTTCCCTTGGTACGTGGATATATATAGGCGAAGGAGGTAGGTCAGGGGAGCCACGAGGGGCCCATGAGGGTGGGGGGCGCGCCCACCCCCCTAGGGCGCGCCCTCCTGCCTCGTGGCTTCCTCGTATGCTGCTTGTCGTCCACTCCAAGTCTCCTGGATTGTGTTTGTTCCAAAAAGATCACTCCCGAAGGTTTCATTCCGTTTGGACTCCGTTTGATATTCCTTTTCTTTGAAACACTGAAATAGGCAAAACACAGCAATTCGGGCTGGGCCTCCGGTTAGTAGGTTAGTCCTAAAAATGATATAAAAGTGTAAAGTAAAGCCCATAAACATCCAAAACGGGTAATATAATAGCATGGAACAATCAAAAATTATAGATACGTTGGAGACGTATCAAGCATCCCCAAGCTTAATTCCTGCTCGTCCTCGAGTAGGTAAATGATAAAAACAGAATTTTTGATGTGGAGTGCTACCTAGCATAATTCTCAATGTAATTTTCTTTATTGTGGCATGAATGTTCAGATCCAAATGATTCAAAATAAAAGTTCATATTGACATAAGAAATAATGATACTTCAATCATACTAACAAGGCAATCATGTCTTCTCAAAATAACATGGCTAAAGAAAGTTCATCCCTACAAATTCATATAGTTTGGCCATGTTTCATTTTCATGACACAAAATACTCCCATCATGCACAACCACGGTTTCAGCCAAGCAATTGGTTCATACTTTTTAACGCGCTTCAAATTTTTTTCAACTCTCACACAATACATGAGCGTGAGCCATGGATATAGCACTATGGGTGGAATAGAATATGATGATGGAAGTTGTGTGGAGAAGACAAAAAGGAGAAAGTATCACATTGATGAGGCTAATCAACGGGCTATGGAGTTGCCCATCAATTGATGTCAACATGAGGAGTAGGGATTGCCATGCAACGGATGCACTAGAGCTATAAATGTATGAAAGCTCAACAAAAGAAACTAAGTGGGTGTGCATCCAACTTGCTTGCTCACGAAGACCTAGGGCATTTTGAGGAAGCCCATCGTTGGAATATACAAGCCAAGTTCTATAATGAAAAATTCCCACTAGTATATGAAAGTGACAACATAAGAGACTCTCTATATGAAGAACATGGTGCTACTTTGAAGCACAAGTGTGGAAAAAGATAGTAACATTGTCCCCCTTTTTATTTCCTTTTTTTTGGGCCTTTCTTTTTTCTTTGGCCTTTTTTTATTGTCCTTTTTTTGGCCTTTTTTTATTTGGCCTTTCTTTTTTATAAGGGACAATGCTCTAATAATGATGATCATCACACTTCTATTTATTTACAACTCATTGATTACAACTTGATACTAGAAAAAGATATGACTCTATATGAATGCCTCCGGCGGTGTACCGGGATGTGAAATGAATCAAGAGCGACATGTATGAAAAATTATGAAGGTGGCTTTGCCACAAATACGATGTCAACTACATGATCATGCAAAAGCAATATGACAATGATGAAACGTGTCATGATCAACGGAACGGTGGAAAGTTGCATGGCAATATATCTCGGAATGGCTATGGAAATGCCATAATAGGTAGGTATGGTGGCTGTTTTCAGGAAGATATAAGGAGGTTTATGTGTGATAGAGCGTATTGTATCACGGGGTTTGGATGCACGGACGAAGTTTGCACCAACTCTCAAGGTGAGAAAGGGCAATGCACAATACCGAAGAGGCTAGCAATGATGGAAGGGTAAGAGTGCGTATAATCCATGGACTCACATTAGTCTTAAATAATTCATATACTTATTGCAAAAGTTTTATTAGCCCTCGAAGCAAAGTACTACTACGCATGCTCCTAGGGGGGAGGTTGGTAGGAGTTAACCATCGCGCGCCCCGACCTCCACACATAAGGAAGGCAATCAAAAGAGCACATGTTGCAACAAATTTGTTACACAACTTTCACCATACGTGCATGCTATGGGACTTGCTAACTTCAACACAAGTATTCTTTAAATTAACAATTACCCAACTAGCATGACTTTAATATTACCACCTTTATATCTCAAAACAATTATTAAGCATCAAATTGATCATAGCATCCAATTCACTTCCTATGATAGGTTTTATTATACCCAACTTGGATGCCCATCATTCTAGGACCAATTTTATAACCATAGCAAATACCATGCTGTTCTAAAAGACTCTCAAAATAATATAAGTGAAGCATGAGAGACCAACAATTTCTACAAAATAAAGCCACCGCCGTGCTCTAAAAGATATAAGTGAAGTACTAGAGCAAAATTATCTAGCTCAAAAGATATAAGTGAAGCACATAGAGTATTCTAATAAATTCCAAATCATGTGTGTCTCTCCCAAAAGGTGTGTACATCAAGGATTATTGTGGAAAATTAAAAAGCAAAGAATCATATCATACAAGACGCTCCAAGCAAAACACATATCATGTGGTGAATAAAAATATAGTTCCAAGTAAAGTTACCGATAGATGAAGACGAAAGAGGGGATGCCTTATGGGGCATCCCCAAGCTTAGGCTTTTGGTTGTACTTGAATATATTGGGGTGCCATGGGCATCCCCAAGCTTATGCTCTTACCACCCTTTATTCCATAGTCCATCAAATCTTTACCCAAAACTTGAAAACTTCACAACACAAAACTCAACAGGAGATCTTATAAGGTCCGTTTGTGCAAGAAAGAAAAATCACCACATAAGGTACTATAATGAACTCATTCTTTATTTATATTGGTGCTAAACCTACTGTATTCCAACTTCTCTATGGTTCCTACCCCCCAATACTAGCCATAGATTCATCAAAATAAGCAAACAACACACGAAAAACAGAATCTGTCAAAAACAGAACAGTCTGTAGCAATCTGTAACTTTCGAATACTTGTGGAACTCTAAAAATCCTACCAAAATAGGAAATCCTGGTACATTTGTCTATTGATATATTTCAAAAAGAATCAACTAAAAATCACGATCCTATGATTTATTAAAATTATTCTCGTGCGTGCATAAGTTTCTGTTTTTCAGCAGAATCAAATTAACTATCACCATAGGTTATCCTATAGGTTCTACTTGGCACAAACACTAATTAAAACATAGAACCATATCTGAATAGAGGCTAGATGAATTATTTATTAATAAACAGAAGCAAAATTCAAGGAACAAAAATAAAATTGGGTTGCCTCCCAACAAGCGCTATCGTTTAACGCCCCTAACTAGGCATAAAAGCGAGAATAGATCTAAGTATTGCCATCTTTGGTATTGGGAAAGAAAGAGAAAAATTCCTTTCTATAGCATTCATCCTTCTGTTTTGGGAAAGCACATTGCCATTAATGGAGGAAGAAAGATTAAGCACATTACGGAAATTTGCATCTAAGCTAGCCTTCATCTCTTTGATAATTTCGTTCTGATAAAAGCATAAGAGAGTGGTGGATTCAACCTTATCGTTCATGGGGTGCCCAAATATAGTTTTCATTTTTCATAAGTATCTATAGCCTCCACTTCAAGAAAACCTCCTTCAAAAATATAATCTAGAACTTGCTTGAAAGAAGCGGGTAAGCCAACATAAGAGCTTTTTAAGTATATCTCAATTTGATATTGTGGCACATAGCTAGCCTGAATCCTTAATAACCTATCCCAAGCATCTTTCAAAGACTCATCAAGTAAATAACAAAAAAATCCGGAGTCATCTTCATCAAAATTACTCAAACTCTCATTGGTAACCCCGGTAGGTATTTCCATAGCATCATTATTTATGAGCTTAGAGAGGATAGAGGGACTATCCAAGGTACTAAAACCCTGTAAAGAACCCTTAGTTCTTTTCGATTCAGCCATGGCAACGGGAAGTCAAACGGTAAAGAGAGGGCGAACAAAATGGCAAGGGTGAAGTGGGGGAGAGGAAAACGAGAGGCAAATGTCAAATAATGTAATGCGAGGGAGATGAGTTTGTGATGGATACTTGGTATGTCTTGACTTGAGCGAAGACCTCCCCGGCAACAGCGCCAGAAATCCTTCTTGCTACCTCTTGAGCACTGCGTTGGTTTTCCCTTGAAGAGGAAAGGGTGATGCAGCAAAGTAGCGTAAGTATTTCCCTCGGTTTTTGAGAACCAAGGTATCAATCCAGTAGGAGGCTCCTCAAAAGTCCCTCGTACCTACACAAACAAACAAGAACCTCGCAACCAACGCGATAAAGGGGTTGTCAATCCCTTCACGGTAACTTGCAAAAGTGAGATCTGATAGAGATAATAAGATAAGATAAATATTTTTGGTATTTTTATGATATAGATTGGAAAGTAAAGATTGCTAGTAAAGATAGATCAGAAACTTATATGATAAAAGATAGACCCGGGGCCATAGGTTTCACTAGTGGCTTCTCCTAAGATAGCATAAGTATTACGGTGGGTGAACAAATTACTGTCGAGCAATTGATAGAAAAGTGCATAGTTATGAGAAATATGTAGGCATGATCATGTATATAGGCATCACGTCCACAACAAGTAGATTGAGAGGATTCTGTATCTACTACTATTACTCCACACATCGACCGACTCCTGCCAGCATCTAGAGTATTAAGTTCATAAGAACAGAGTAACACATTAAGCAAGATGACATGATGTAGAGGGCTAAACTCAAGCAATATTATATAAACCCCTTCTTTTTATCCTCGATGGCAACAATACAATACGTGCCTTGCTACCCCTGCTATCACTGGGAAAGGACACCGCAAGATTGAACCCAAAGCTAAGCACTTCTCCCATTGCAAGAAAGATCAATCTAGTAGGCCAAACCAAACTAATAATTCAAAGAGACTTGCAATGATAACTAATAACACATAAAAGAATTCAGAGGAGATTCAAATGTTTCTCATAGATAAACTTGATCATAAACCCACAATTCATCAGATCTTGACAAACAAACTGCAAAAAGAGTTACATCGAATAGATCTCCAAGAAGATCGAGGAGAACTTTGTATTGAGATTCAAAGAGAGAGAAGAAGCCATCTAGCTAATAACTACGGACCCGAAGGTCTGTCGTAAACTACTCACAACTCATCGGAGAGGCTATGGTGTTGATGTAGAAGCCCTCCGTGGTCGATTCCCCCTCCGGCAGAGCACCAACGAAGGCTCCAAGATGGGATCTCACGGATACAGAAGGTTGCGGCAGTGGAAATAGTTTTTCGTGGTGCTCCTGGATGTTCTCGGGGTACCTGGATATATATAGGCGAAGGAGGTAGGTCAGGGGATACACAAGGGGCCCACAAGGGTGGGGGCGCCCCCACCCCCATAGGGTGCGCCCTCCTGCCTCGTGGATTCCTCGTCTGCTGCTTGACATCCACTCCAAGTCTCCTGGATTGCGTTTGTTCCAAAAAGATCGCCCCTGAAGGTTTCATTCCGTTTGGACTCCGTTTGATATTCCTTTTCTTCGAAACACTGAAATAGGCAAAAAAACGGCAATTCGGGCTGGGCCTCCGGTTAGTAGGTTAGTCCTAAAAATGATATAAAAGTGTAAAGTAAAGCACATAAACATCCAAAACGGGTAATATAATAGCATGGAACAATCAAAAAGTATAGATATGTTGGAGATGTATCAGATTTGTATTATGAGTTTATGTGTTTTGATGACCGAAGGTTGTTCGGAGTCCCGGATAAGATCACGGAGATGACGAGGAGTCTCGAAATGGTCGAGACATAAAGATTGATATATCGGAATGTTATATTCGGACACCGGAAGGGTTCCAAAGTGTATCGGATATTTTCCGGAATACCGGGAGGTTACCAGAACCCCCCGGGGAGACAATGGGCCTTAATGGGCCCTAGTGGAGATAGGAGGCAGTGGGCAAGTGGTGGGGCGCACCCCCCCCCTAGGCCCAAACTGAATTACTTTAGGGTTTAGGGGTCGGCCCCTCTTTCCTTCTTCTCTCCTCCTCCTTCCTCCTTCTCCTAATAGGAATAGGAATAGGCGGGAGCCAAACCTACTTGGAGTAGGACTCCCCCCCTTGGGCATGCCACCCCTTGGCCGGCCTCCTCCTCCCTCCCTCCTTTATATGCGTGGGAGGGGGGCACCCCATAGACACACAAGTTGATCATTGATCTCTTAGCCGTGTGCGGTGCCCCCCTCCACCATAATCCACCTCGGTCATATCGTTGCAGTGCTTAGGCGAAGCCCTGTGCCAGTAGCTTCATCGTCACCGTCATCACGCCGTCGTGCTGACGAAGCTCTCCCTCGCCACTCTGCTGGATCATGAGTTCGTGGGATGTGACCGAGCCGAACGTGTGCAGATCACGGAGGTGCCGTACTTTCGGTACTAGGACCGGTCGGATCGTGAAGACGTACGACTACATCAACCGCATTGTCATAACGCTTCCGCTTACGGTCTACGAGGGTACGTGGACAACACTCTCCAGCTCATTGTTATGCATCACCATGATCTTGCGTGTGCGTAGGAAATTTTTGAAATTACTGTGTTCCCAACAGTAGCATCCGAGCCAGGTCTATGCGTAGATGTTATGTGCACAAGTAGAACACAAAGAGTTGTGGGCGATAATAGTCATACTGCTTACCAGCATGTCATACTTTGATTCGCGGTATTGTTGGATGAAGCGACTCAGACTGACATTACGCGTACGCTTACGCGAGACTGGTTCTACCGACGTGCTTCGCACATAGGTGGTTGTTGAGGTCTGTTTCTCCAACTTTAGTTGAATCAAGTGTGGCTACGCCAGGTCCTTGTTGAAGGTTAAAAAAACAAACTTGATGAAATATCGTTGTTGTTTTGATGCATAGGTGAGAACGGTTCTTGCTAGAAGCCTGTAACAGCCACGTAAAACTTGCAACAACAAAGCAAAGGACGTCCAACTTGTTTTTGCAGGGCTTGCTGTGATGTGATATGGTCAAGGCATAATGTGATATAAATTGTTGTATGAGATGATCATGTTTTGTAACAAAGTTATCGACAACTAGCAGGAGCCATATGGTTATCGCTTTATTGTATGCAATGCAATCGCCATGTAATTGTTTTACTTTATCACTAAACGGTAGCGATAGTTGTAGTAACAATAGGTGGCGAGACAACAAGGATGCTACGATGGAGATCAAGGTGTTACGCTGGTGTCGTTGGAGATCATGACGATGCTTAAGTGATGGAGATCATGAGCACAAGATGATGATGGCCATATCATGTCACATACTTTGATTGCATGTGATGTTTATCCTTTATGCATCTTATTTTGCTTAGAATGGCGGTAGCATTATAAGATGATCCCTTACTAAATTTGAAGGTATAAGTGTTCTCCCTGAGTATGCACCATTGCTACAGTTCTTCGTGCCAAGACACCACGTGATGATCGGGTGTGATAAGCTCTACGTTCACATACAACGGGTGCAAGCCAGTTTTGCACACGCAGAATACTCGGGTTAAACTTGGTGAACCTAGCATATGCAGATATAGCCTCGGAACACTGATATCGAAAGGTCAAACGTGAATCATATAGTAGATATGATCAACATAGTGATGTTCACCATTGAAAACTACTCCATCTCACATGATGATCGGACGTGGTTTAGTTGATTTGGATCACGTGATCACTTAGATGATTAGAGGGATTTCTATCTAAGTGGGAGTTCTTAAGTAATATGATTAATTGAACTTTAATTTATCATGAACTTAGTCCTGATTGTATTTTGAAAATTATGTTGTAGATCAATAGCTCGCGTTGTAACTTCCCTATGTTTTTTATATGTTCCCAGAGAAAACTAAGTTGAAAGATGATAGTAGCAATGATGCAGACTGAGTTCATGATTTGATGTTTATCCTCATTGCTGCATAGAAGAATTATGTCCTTGATGCATCGTTAGGTGACAAAACTATTGCAGGAGCAGATGCAGACGTTATGAACATTTGGCTAACTTAATATGATGACTACTTGATAGTTTAGTGCACCATGCTTTACGGCTTAGAATCGGGACATCAAAGATGTTTTGAACGTCATGGACCATATGAGATGTTCCAGGAGTTGAAGTTAATATTTCAAGCAAATACCCAAGTTGAAAGATATTAAGTCTCCAACAAGTTCTATAGCTAAAAGATGGAGGAGAATAGCTCAAGCAGTGAGCATGTGCTTAGATTGTCTGGGTACTACAATCGCTTGAATCAAGTGGGAGTTAATCTTCCAGATAAGATAGTGATTGACAAAGTTCTGTAGTCACCATCACCAAGTTACTGGAACTTTGTGATGAACTATAGTATGCAAGGGATGACGGAAATGATTCCCGAGCTCTTCGTGATGCTGAAATCGATGAAGGTGGAAATCAAGAAAGAGCATCAGGTGTTGATAATTGACAAGACCACTAGTTTCAAGAAAAGGGCAAAGGGAAAGAAAGGGAACTTCAAGTAGAATGGCAAGCAAGTTGTCACTCCCGTGAAGAAGCCCAAGGCTGGACCAAAGCTTGAAATAGAGTGATTCTACTGCAAAGGAAATGGTCACTGGAAGCGGAAATGCCCTGAATAATTGGTGGATAAGAAGGATGGCAAAAGTGAACAAGGGTATATTTGATATACAGGTTATTGATGTGTACCTTACTAGTGTTTATAGTAGCCCCTGGGTATTTGATACCTGTTCAACTGCTAAGATTAGTAACTCGAAATAGGAGTTACAGAATAAACAGAGGCTAGTTGAGGGTGAAGTGATGATGTGTGTTGGAAGTGGTTCCAAGATTGATATGATCATCATCACACACTCCCTATACTTTTGAGATTAGTTCTGAACCTAAATAAATGTTATTTGGTGTTTGCGTTGAGTACAAATGAGATTAGATCTTGTTTATTGCAATACGATTATTCATCTAAGACAGAGAATAAATTGTTATTCTATTTACATGAATAAAACCTTCTATGGTCATACACCCAATGTTGATGGTTTGTTGAATCTTGATCGTAGTGATACAAATATTCATAATATTGATGCCAAAAGATGCAAAGTTGATAATGATAGTGCAACATATTTGTGGCATTGTTGTTTGGGTCATATCGGTGTAAAGTGCATGATGAAACTCCATACTGATGGACTTTTGGAGTCACTTGATTATGAATCACTTGGTGCTTGCGTATCGTGCCTTATGGGCAAGATGACCAAAACTCCATTCTCTGGAACAATGGAACGAGCTACTGACTTGTTGGAAATAATACATACCGATGTATGCGGTCTAATGAGTGTTGATGCTCGTGGTGGGTATCGTTATTTTTTGACCTTCACAGATGATTTTGTCGGTGTTCTGGGAACGGGGGTCCCTAGACTTGCCTGCCTGCGGCGTGGCTCGAGTGGTGGCCCAGTACGGCCCGTCTTCATCACGCAAGACTCAAGACCCTCGTGAGGGGCCAAGCCTCACGGAGCGGACAACACACGACTTCCTCAGGAACGGCCTCGCCAGGCAGGCTCGCGAGGAGGCGGAGAGATCAAGGCAGGGTACCTCGCGAGGTGCTCGTGACGCAAGCCATGACAATCAAGACCAGGCGGGCGCCGGCCTGTGCAGTGTCCTTGTTTCCTCTTTGGTGCAAAGGGGGTAAGCACACGCGTGGAGTACCAAGGCATCAGCAAAGGTTGCCATTTTAGTGCAACAAGACCAAGACCAGCAGAGCGGTAGGATGGAGGTCACTGTGGAGCCCAGGACGGCATCATCACCAGTGCCTTTGGCAGCCGAAGACCAACTTTAGTCAGGATAACTTGTACTAGATGTTCCTCTTCAAAATGGTTGTTGTTGGCGCCCTTCCCACTCAATATTTGGGAAGAGGACCAGGGCCTCTATAAATATAACTAGCCTCCACAGAGATAGAAGAGGACGGATCAAGTGCTCATTATACCGAGAGGCGATCGAACTCACCCTAGCAGTTCATCGCACTAGGTCAAGAACACCTCTCACAAGGCTGTTCTTCTCTTGTACTGTTCATCATCAGCCACAAGGGCAATCCACCACACCACACACTGGAGTAGGGTATTACACCACAACGGTGGCCCGAACCAGTATAAATCTTGTGTCCCTTGTGTTGTTCATTGTTTAGCTTAGATTCTCACGAGGCAATCGGACATGGATCGGTAGGGGGAAGATCTTCGCGCGCACCTCAGAGTTCGAACCTTAAGGGTCTGCCGGAACCCAACATCCGACATCTGGCGCGCCAGGTAGGGGTGCGCCGAAATCTTTCTTCCACCGTACTCGCGTCGATCTTCCGTCGTGTCCATGGCAGACGCTCGCCGGGCTTGAGCTGAGCGTCGGGCAGCTCTCGCCGCCCGCGTCGCCCAGATGGCTCTTGTCGGTGGGTGTCCCCGTCGTTCCCCGTCGCCTGCCGCCAAAGTTGCCATCGGCCCGGCAGGGAACGAGCAGCAGGCCTCGTCGCTGCATTCTTTGGTGCGGTGGGAAGGCCGCACCGCAACACCGTCGCTGACCCCAGCTGGTTCGTTATCCCATGCCCGTCGCAACCCCACGGACGCGCACACCGCATTGCTCCTGGCGCGTGAGCTCCTGCACTACCGTCCCGTCAACAACCTCTACAAGGAGTGGCTCGCTTGCATCACCGAGCTCGTCAGCGCCGTAGGGGGCTCCCCTGCACCGTCGCTCTCGCTGCCTCGCCCTCCGACCTGCGCGGGAGGCGTAGATCAGGAGGTGCCTCCGCCGCCTCCTCCCCAAGAAGGCGCCCTGGCTCCAAGGCGCGCAGCCCCAGGAGGAGATCCACCGCGTCCGGCGCCCGGCGACAAGAAAGGAGCTGCCAAGAAATCCCTCGTCCCCAAGAAGGTGCTCGCGTGCTCCCGGCACCGGTGCGCCACGACCACATCCCTGCGCCCGCACGTCAAGACCCCGCGCTGCTCCCAGCAGCGGCACGCGGGAACCCCCAGGAGCAAGCCCCGCATTAGAAGAGAGCTCCGGTGGCCACAGCAGGCTGCCGTGCCTTCACCTCCGAGCTACGCAGTGTCGCATGGCCAGGCAAGTTCAAACCTGACCTACCCCCTCGCTATGATGGCACTGCCGACCCCGCAGAGTTCCTACAGCTCTACGAGCTGGGCATCGAAGGTGCCAACAGGGACGAAAAGGTCATGGCAAACTGGTTTCCCATGGCACTCAAGGACGGCGCCCACACTTGGCTCATGAATCTGCCTCCTAGCACTATCTCCTCCTGGGACGAGATGCGCACTCGCTTCATCGCCAACTTCCAAGGCACTCGCGACCGTCCACCGGTCGTGGGTGACCTGCGCCGTATCAAGCAGCAACCCGGAGAAACCTTGCAGAAGTACATCCAGCACTTCAACAGCGCTCGCCTCAAGATTCCCAGGGTGACCGAGGAGGCCATCATCTCGCCGTTCTCTGATGGCGTCCGTGACGTCAAGATGAAGGAGGAGATGGCGATCCACGAAGATCTGTGTACGTCTCTAGAGCTGTTCAACCTGGCGACCAAGTGCGCAAGGGCTGAGGAGGGACGCCTCTCCCTTCTCGAGCTCCCGGGGGCAGATCTAGAAGAGAAGAAAGCCAAGGCCAAGGATGTGAAGCGCAAGGGAGCGGCTGTGTTCGCAGCAGAGCCGAACATGAAGCACGACAGGGACCAGTCAGAGTCGTCCAAGGGCAGCCGGTACTATGTGTACCATGATCTCCATACCCACAACACCAACAAATGCCAAGAGCTCAGGGCCGTGCGAGAAGGCCGTGTTGGTCGACGCCCCGAGCGCAACGATCGGGGCTATGGCCAAGGCGGACCAAGAGGTGGAGGACGATGGGACGACCGTGGCCCTTGCCAAGGGTGGCGTGACCGGCCTCGCGAGGACCGCTAGCAGGACCAACCTCGCGAGGGGGCTTGGAGGGATCATCCTCGTGAGGATCTCCTGCAAGGCAATGCAGGGCTTCCTCCTCTGCCACCTCCACCAGGAAGGAATGACGACCATCATTAGGACGATGGGCTGGGGGCTTCCAGGAGCCGCGTGCAATCGCTTGCATCTTGGGCGGCGCTCAGGCCCCAGCCTCTCAGCGCATCTTCAAGCAGTTTGCTCGCAAGGTGAATGCAGTCCTTCCCAAGCTCGAGGCCACACGTCCTCTCATGTGGTCTGCATGCGCCATCACGTTCAGCTCAGCGGATCAGCTCAAGTACGCGGCAACGGTCGGTGTCCTCCCGATGCTCTGCTCCCCAGTCATCATCAATGTGCAAGTTACCAGGACCCTCATCGACGGCGGAGCAGGGCTCAACGTCCTGTCCGTCGAGACGTTCAACAATCTTCAAGTGCCATATGACCAGCTTCAACCAACCAATCCTTTCTCAGGAGTCACTAATGGTTCCACTGTCCCGATAGGGCAGGTCCGCCTCCCTGTCACCTTTGGACATCGCAAGAACTACCGTACCGAGCTCATTGACTTCGACATCGCTCACATTCGCCTGCCATACAATGCCATCCTCGGGTATCCAGCCCTGGCCAAGTTCATGGTAGTGACTCACCATGGCTACACCGTCCTCAAGATGCCAGGAAGTGGCGGGGTCATCACAGTCCCATGTGAAGAGAAGCATGCGGTGTGCTCCCTCGAGCGCGCCTTCCAAGCTGTGTCAATCGAGGACCCAGACAGCAAGAGTGGAAACCTTCCTGAAGCAGCTCCCAAGAAGAAGAAGACGTCACCTGGCCCAAGGCATCAGGAGGCAGGCACCTCCGGAGGCGCCACATCCGGACATGCGCCCATCCTAGGGGCGCCACCCACCGTTGCATAGGGAGGTGCGCCCGGCACCCTCCTCGGGCAAGGCTCGGGGGCTCTCTCCTAGGGAGCCACTGAATTTGCCAGTGTCACGAGGGAGGCGCTCGGGAACCACTTGGAGGCATGCTTCACGACACGTTTCCCTCAGGAAGGCGTGAGGGCAGGAGGGACCAACCCTCAGGAGTTCATCACCAAGGTCGCTTAGGAGTTACAGGAATCGAGAGTCATGCGCGGCAACCACCACCTGCCCGGCGTAGCTCCCCATCTAGGCGAGGATGGTGGGTTGCGCGTTTGCATTGACTACCCAGGGCTCAATTGAGTCGCGTCTCAGGAGTGCTTCTGGCCTTTGCGCATGGGGCATTGCACGGGTCCACCGCACAACTATGTTTGCATGCCCTTCGGCCTGTCGAACGCGGCTGCAGCCCACCAGCGCCTGATGAGAAGCATTCTGGAAGCTCAGGAGTCCAAGCATCACGCGCTCCTGGAGGAAATGGAGATGGACCTCGCCGAGCCGCCCGGACCTCCCAAGCCTCCCGGGGCTCAGAGCTCCTAGGGCTCGTGAGGATTGGCTCCTTCACCGTGCACCATCAGCTACTCCGACACTCGCTCTACAATGGTATCAGGTGACTTCTTTAAAGTTTGGTTTTAGCTGGGAGCGCCCTCAGGGCTGCATCATTCCCAGGTCACGCGGGTTTGTCCCCGCGGCATGTATCCGTTTTGCTCATGTCTTCAGCTTACCTTGTTGGCGGCGCCCCTCGGGCTGCATCATCCCCAAGCCACTCGGGCCTAACCCAGTGGCGTTTGCCTTTCTCTGCATCTATCTAAGTTGATTTCCTTCTTCATGCTTAACCTGCTTATGATTATCATCCGTTGCCTACCACGGGCCTCTCCTCTCTTATGCAAAGCGCTTGCACGTTAAAAGGGGGGCGCCTGAGCATCGCGACTCAGGAGCTCTTACTGGCTCTCCAGCCCTCACCCCCTGGCCTTGTCCATGGCATAGCGACTTGGCATACCAGCGGCGGCTGAGCTCGCTCGGGGGCCGGGACCTGAGGACGTAGAGCATTTGCATTTTAACCACCCTGCAGGAACGAACCACCGACAAAGGCCTAGAGCCAAGTGCAACCCGCCTCGAGGTAGGGCCCCGTGAGTCCCGCGCTAGCTCACGGGTGCCCAGATACACCTCTCATAGCCCTACCGTGCCGGCCACGTGTCAGGGTTGGGCTGTACACGCCCTGGGGGCTCCTCCCGGAGGGGAGCCCCCTCCCACGTACCAGTCGAAGCACCATGCTCCGTGTTGGCTGACGACAGTGCCGAGGAGCGGCTATGCCCGTACACATACGTAAGCACTATGCTCCGCGCTGGTGATAGACAACCGAGGGCAGCCCACGACTGTATCAACCTCAGGGAGCCCAAAGCTCAGTGTCTAGCCTCATTGCAAAGCCTCCCCTCAGGAGCGCCGCGCGAGGGGGCTGGGCACGGGGGCTGCGCCCGGGCCACGCCCGAGCACATGCCACCCAGCCAGGTCCCTCGGACCTGGTTGTCGCATGCCCCTCCCCGAGCGGAGCCAAGGTATGAAGACCCGTTTGAGCGTCAAGGGGGACTCCTGAGCATCGTGACTCAGGAGCCTAACTGGTCACGTAGCCCTTCACTCCTTAGTTCCGAAAGGCTAACAGCGGTTGAGGTATGCGCGGAACCGGGCCCTGCCGACGTAGAATGACAGATCCTCTCTTCCACCCCCTCCCTATTTGTTGTTTGCGCGTCAAGGGGGACTCCTGAGCATCGCGACTCAGGAGCCTAACTTGTCACGTAGCCCCTCACTCCTTAGTCCCGTCCCGGTGATCCGGTCGGGGCTAATGGCGGCTGAGGTACGCGCGGGGTCGGGCCCTGCCGACGTAGAACACAAGCAAATAGGAAGGAAATCGCAAAATCTAGCAAATCCAGAAGTAAATATTATAGACCATAGATTGTCCTCACAATACCAGACACAAATTTAAACGCCTCCATGAGGCATGGTGCATGTTGCAGGAATAAAACTAGGAGAAAGGCCGTGAGAAGATCACCCCTGGGCCGCGCCACCGCTCATGGTGGAGTCACGCTTGTCAGTCCCACCCCCTGGAGCTGCGGAGCCGGCAGCGCCTCGCTTGGGCGCGGTGTTGAAGGCGCGGAACTTCGACAGCAAGGCCTCCGCTCGACCCTTGACGGCTTCAGTAGCAGCGGCGGAGCGCTTGGCGTCCACGGGCTCCAGCAGGTCGTCAAGGTTGGCGTCGGGGTTGCGGAGGTAGACATGACTGAGGATCCGCGTCGGTGCTGCGGAGGAAAGGACACGAGCCTCAACTTCAGCCATGGGGCCGATGCCAATCACGACTTCCTCAAGCGCCTCGACGAGGAAGGGAACCAGCTTAGCGAGGCCCCCATCATAAAGCGTTTTCAGCGCTATACGGGCCCTCTCCTCATAGCGCACGAAGGCCGCGCGGTCCTCGGCCAAGACCTTCGCCTCGGCATCCAATTCGACCCTCTCCATCTTCAGCGCCTACTCCAGCGTCTTCAGCCGGTCGCAGTCGGCTGAGAGTTCGGCGTCGCGGTCCTTGATAACAGCCTCCCGAGCCTTCATCTCCTCCTCCTTCGCCTGGCGGTCGTGAACCACCTTGGCGAGCTTATCACGCAGCCCTTGCAGCTCGCCCTCCAGCATCTCACAGCGGCCCTTGACGGTTGAAGCATCCTTCAACGCTGCGTCGCAAGTGGCCATGGCCTGGGAGGTGGCTTGCTTCCCTTCGGAAGCCGTCACATCCTGGTTCAGTGCCGCTCGGATGGAGGCGTCACAGCGAACCCAACCAGAGACCAACTCCAGGCGCCCGGCCACCAGGCAGGGGTCCGTGCTCCGGAGATCCTCCCGCAGCAGACTCAGCTCGTCCGCGGCACGGTCCAAGGCGACGGAAGAGGCACAGGATACGGGAGCCAGTGGAGTAGGAGGAGAAGACGGCAGTGTGATCACGGCTTAAGAGGCAGGGACCTCCTGAGCCCTGGCAACCTCGGTGACAGCATCAAGCACGGGCGCCTTGAGAGTCAACTGGGCCACGGGGGCTGACTCCTCGCCGGAGCGTCCCTGCTGGCCTCGCGAGGATGATCGGGCGGGGGACGTTCGGGCCCCGTTGCCTCCCTTCCCCGTGAATGAAGACGCGGCCACGGCTGACGACCCCGTTCCAGGCGGGGTTGCCGCGTCTCCCTTCAGCCTCTTTGCCGCATGTAGTAGCCTACCCAATGGAAGATGCCAGGCCTCGACGGCGATAAGGCAGGAGCAAGGCAATGTTCGAGTACTTACTGGTTGACTGCCATGGGATCCCATGGACTCCGGCCAAGCTTGAAGCCCAATAGCCTTTTGCGGGGCTCAGCCTTGGGAGGCCCAGCCGCAGAGGAGGGCGCATCTGAAGGGCTGGAGCTGACTTCGGCCGATGCGAGGGCTGGGGTAGACCCTTGGGAGATCAGCCCAGACCTGTACTTCCTTCGGATCAGGGGCGCGTCCTCCCCTCCACGCCGGGCGCCGGCCTCGTCGTCATCAGGCATGGAGTGGAGGGCGCTGGACCTGCGCTAGGGGGAAGTCTCCCCCGTCCCCTCGAAGGTCGCCTTCGAGTCACGCTCCCCGTCCTCGTCGTCATCTTCCTCCTCTCCCCCACTGGAGTCACCAGAGGACAGGTTCACCATCACCATCGCTGCCTGGCCCTCAGGATCCTCCGCTGGCACCAGACCGACCCCGTCGAAGGTGGGCATGGTGTCCACCACCAGTTTCCAGTCATCACGAAGGAACAAAGGGACAGGAGCATCCACCGGGCCTGCCACGTCCTCTCCGACTAAGAAGCGGAGGGCCGCGGTCAGACCCTCGTCATTTAGGGCGTCCAAGCTCAGGTGAAGGACAACATCCGCATCTGCAAGCCTCCACAACGGGCGCGAGTGCGCCTGAAGAGGGGCCACCCGATGCGACAGGAACTCCCTCAGGAGCGAGGCCCCGGTCAGCTTCGCCGGCCTCAGACTACCCGGCCTCAGGTCGGCGTTCATCTTCTCCAACACCAGCTTAGCCCGCCGATCATCAAGCTTCACGTGGGACCACGCCTCAACAGCCTCAGGTTGCTTTGTGGGTAGCTCCAGCACGGGGTAGTGGCACCTGGCGTCCACCATGACCCACTTGCTCCGGAAGCCCTCGGCCCTCTTCCCGGCCTTCGAGATGGCGTTGGACTTAGAGTACGCGACAAAGCTCGCGCATGCCGAGATATTGCCACCTGAGACCCGGAGGGAGAAGAAGTGGCGCAGCAAGGCCACGGAGGGCGTCACCCCGACGTGCGCCTCACAATAGTAGGCGAAGATTGACAGGAGAAGGATGGAGTTGGGATGGATATGTAGAGCATGCAACTGATACTGGCGCAGGACGGCAAGGAAGAACTCAGAGAAAGGAGGAACTAGACCAGCAATAACAGCGCTCATGAAGAGAGGGTAGAGGGTGCTCCCCTTGTCCTCTGGCCAGGCAGAGCCAAGCCAGAGCACAGTCTCCCCCATCTTGTTGATCTACGCTGCCGCCATCTGGCGCGTGAGGGCAAGATTCTTCTCCGTCACGTTGGGGGAGACCAAGGCCGGCGAGTACCAGGCCGATGCAGCCCTGGCCGAGGCCTTGCAGGGTGCCATTGCTCGCTGGAGGAGAAAGGATGCGGCAACTCTGGAGATTTCGGAAGCAGGAGGGCGAAGAGCAAGAAAGGGGATCTGAAGCAAGGAGAATAAGAGTAATGAAGGTAAGGCTAACCCTGGGCCAGCCTTTTGTCAGTCGAGCAGTTGCCGAGGTGGTGTGGGGAAGCAGAGACGCCCACGTCCAATCAACCTCCATGCGGTGCCCTAGGCCGCAGGCTGACGGGGCCCGCGGTGCTCCACACTTGCCCCTTCGCTTCTCGCTAAGCCAAGTCCGAGCGTGCCTTGGGCCCGGGGGCTACTGTCGGTGTTCTCGGAATGGGGGTCTCCAGACTTGCCTACCTGCGGCCCGTGGCGTGGCTCGAGTGGTGGCCCAGTACGGCCCATCTTCATCAGCGCAAGACTCAAGACCCTCGCGAGGGGCCAAGCCTCGCGGAGCGGACGGCACACGACTTCCTCAGGAACGGCCTCGCCAGGAAGGCTCGCGAGGAGGCGGAGAGATCAAGGCAGGGTACCTCGCGAGGTGCTCGTGACGCAAGCCACGATGATCAAGACCAGGCGGGCGCCAGGCGGGCGCCGGCCTACGCAATGTCCTTGTTTCCTCTTTGGTGCAAAGGGGGCAAGCACAGGCGTGGAGTACCAAGGCATCAGGCAAAGGTTGCCATTTCAGTGCAACGAGACCAAGACCAGCAGAGCGGCAGGATGGAGGCCATTGTGGAGCCCAGGACGGCGTCATCACCAGTGCCTTTGGCAGCCGAAGACCAACTTTAGTTAGGATAACTTGTACTAGATGTTCCCCTTCAAAATGGTCGTTGTTGGCGCCCTTCCTGCTCAATATTTGGGAAGAGGACTAGGGCCTCTATAATAGGACTAGCCACCACACAGATAGAAGAGGACGGATCAAGTGCTCATTAGACCAAAAGGCGATCGAACTCACCCTAGCAGTTCATCGCACCAGCTCAAGAACACCTCTCGCGAGGTTGTTCTTCTCTTGTACTGTTCATCATCAGCCACAAGGGCAATCCACCACACCACACACTCGAGTAGGGTATTACACCACAACGGTGGCCCAAACCAGTATAAATCTTGTGTCCCTTGTGTTGTTCATTGTTTAGCTTAGATTCTCATGAGGCGATCGGACGTGGATCAGTAGGGGAAGATCTTCGCGCGCACCCCAGAGTTCGAACATTAAGGGTCTGCCGGAACCCAACAGCCGATAGATTTGAGCAGATATGGGTATATCTACTTAATGAAA
This sequence comes from Triticum aestivum, assembly GCF_018294505.1. Lineage (NCBI taxonomy): Eukaryota > Viridiplantae > Streptophyta > Magnoliopsida > Poales > Poaceae > Triticum > Triticum aestivum. The sequence continues at coordinate 463,778,361 of NC_057801.1, forward strand.
CACAAGTCTGAAACATTTGAAAAGTTCAAAGAATTTCAGAGTGAAGTGGAGAATCATCGTAACAAGAAAATAAATTTTCTATGATCTGATCGTAGAGGAGACTATTTGAGTTACGAGTTTGGCCTTCATTTAAAACAATGTGGAATAGTTTCGCAGCTCACGCCTCATGGAACACCACAACGTAATGGTGTGTCTGAGCATCGTAACCGCACTTTATTGGATATGGTGCGATCTACGATGGCTCTTACTAGGTTACCACTATTGTTTTGGGGTTATGCATTAGAGACTCTGCATTCACTTTTAATAGTGCACCATCAAAATCCGTTGAGACGGCACCTTATGAACTATGGTTTAGCAAGAAACCAAAGTTGTTGTTTCTTAAAGTTTGGGGCTGCGACGCTTATGGGAAAAAGCTTCAACCTGATAAGCTCGAACCCAAATTGGAGAAATGTGTGTACGTAGGATACCCAAAGGAAACTGCTGGGTACACCTTCTAACACAGATCAGAAGGCAAGATCGTTGCTAAGAATGGGTCCTTTCTAGAGAAGGAGTTTCTCTCGAAAGAAGTGAGTGGGAGGAAAGTAGAACTTGATGAGGTAATTGTACCTTCTCCCGAATTGGAAAGTAGTTTATCACAGAAATCAATTCTGGTGATTCCTACACCAATTAGTAGGGAAGCTAATGATGATGATCATGAAGCTTCAGATCAAGTTACTACCGAACTTCGTAGATCTTCCAGATTAAGATCCGCACCAGAGTGGTACAGTAATCCTATTCTAGAAGTCATGTTACTAGACCATGATGAACCTACAAACTATGAGGAAGCGATGATGAGCTTAGATTCCGCGAAATGGCTTGAGGCCATGAAATCTGAGATGGGATCCATGTATGAGAACAAAGTGTGGACTTTGGTGGACTTGCCCGATGATCGACAATCCATAGAAAATAAATGGATCTTCAAGAGGAAGACGGACACTGATAGTAGTGTTACTATCTAGAAAGCTTGATTTGTCGCAAAAGGTTTTCGACAAGTTCAAAGTGTTGACTACAATGAGATTTTCTAAACTGTAGCAATGCTTAAATCCGTCCGAATCATGTTAGCGATTGCCATATTTTATGAAATCTAGCAGATGGATGTCAAAACTGCATTCCTGAATAGATTTCTGGAAGAAGAGTTGTATATGATACAACCAGAAGGTTTTGTCGATCCAAAGGGTGCTAACAAAGTGTGTAAGCTCCAGCGATCCATTTATGGACTGGTGCAAGCCTCTCAGATGTAGAATAAACGTTTTGATAGTGTGATCAAAGCATATGGTTTTATACAGACTTTTGGAGAAGCCTATATTTAGAAGAAAGTGAGTGGGAGCTCTATAGCATTTCTAATATTATATGTGGATGACATATTGTTGATTGGAAATGATATAGAATTTCTGGATAGCATAAAGGGGATACTTGAATAAGAGTTTTTCAATGAAAGACCTCGGTGAAGCTGCTTACATATGCATCAAGATCTATAGAGATAGATCAAGATGCTTAATTGGACTTTCACAAAAACACACACCTTGATAAAGTTTTTGAAAAAGTTCAAAAATGGATCAGTCAAAGAAAGGGTTCTTGCTTGTATTACAAGGTGTGAAGTTGAGTAAGACTCAAAACCCGGCCACGGCATAAAATAGAAAGAGAATGAAAGTCATTCCCTATGCCATAGTCATAGGTTCTATAAACTATGTTGTGCTGTGTACCAGGCCTATTGTGTACCTTGCCATGAGTTTTGGCAAGGGGGTACAATAGTGATCTAAGAGTAGATCATTGGACAGCATTCAAAATTATCCTTAGTAAGGACTAAGGAAATATTTCTCGATTATGGAGGTGATAAAAGAGCTCGTCGTAAAGAATTACGTTGATGCAAGCTTTTACACCGATCCAGATGACTCTAAGTCTCAATCTGGATACATATTGAAAGTGGGAGCAATTAGCTAGAGTAGCTCTGTGCAGAGCATTGTAGACATAGAATATTTGCAAAATACATACGGCTCTGAATGTGACAGACCCGTTGACTAAACTTCTCTCACGAGCAAAAGATGATCACACCTTAGTACTATTTTGGTGTTAATCACATAGAGATGTGAACTAGATTATTGACTCTAGTAAACCCTTTGGGTGATGGTCACATGACGATGTGAGCTATGGGTGTTAATCACATATAGATGTGAATATTTGTGTTAAATCACATGGTGATGTGAACTAGATTATTGACTCTAGTGCAAGTGGGATACTGAAGGAAATATGCCCTAGAGGCAATAATAAAGTTATTATATATTTCCTTAATTCATGATAAATGTTAATTATTTATGCTAGAATTGTATTAACCGGAAACTTAGTACATGTGTGAATACATAGACAAAACATATAGTCCCTAGTACGCCTCTACTTGGCTAGCTCGTTAATCAAAGATGGTTATGTTTCCTAACCATAGACATGTGTTGTCATTTGATGAACGGGATCACATCATTAGGAGAATGATGTGATGGACATGACCCATCCGTTAGCTTAGCATTTTGACCGTGTCAGTTTCATTGCTACTGCTTTCTTCATGACTTATACAAGTTCCTTAGACTATGAGATTATGCAACTCCCGAATACTGGAGGAACACTTTGTGTGCTACCAAATGTCACAACGTAAAAGGGTGATTATAAAGGTGCTCTACAGGTGTCTCCGAAGGTGTTTGTTGGGTTGGCATATATCGAGATTAGGATTTGTCACTCCGTGTTTCGGAGAGGTATCTCTGGGCCCTCTCGGTAGTACTCATCACTATAAACCTTGCAAGCATTGTAACTAATGAGAACCTTGCAAGTATTATGGAACGAGTAAAGACACTTGCCGGTAACAAGATTAAACTAGGTATGATGATACCGACGATCAAATCTTGGGCAAGTAACATACCGACGATAAAGGGAATAACGTATGTTGTTATGCGGTTTGACCGATAAAGATCTTCATAGAATATGTAGGAACCAATATGAGCATCCAGGTTCTGCTATTGGTATTGACCAGAGACGTGTCCCGGTCATGTCTGCATAGTTCTCGAACCCGTAGGGTCCACACGCTTAACGTTCGATGACGATTTGTATTATGAGTTTATGTGTTTTGATGACCGAAGGTTGTTCGGAGTCCCGGATGAGATCACAGACATGACGAGGAGTCTCGAAATGGTCGAGACATAAATATTGATATATTGGAAGGTTATATCCAGACAGCGGAAGGGTTCCGAAGTGCATCGGATATTTTTCGGAGTATCAGGAGGTTACCAGAACCCCCCGGGGAGTCAATGGGCCTTAATGGGCCCTAGTAGGGATAGCAGGCTGCGGGCAAGTGGTGGGGCGCCCCCCCCCCCTAGGCCCAAACCGAATTGGTTTAGGGTTTGGGGGGCCGGGCCCCCCTTTCCTTCTTCTCTCCTCCGCCTTCATCCTTCTCCTAATAGGAATAGGAAAGGGGGGAGCCAAACCTATGTGGAGTAGGACTCCCCCCTTGGGCGCGCCACCCCTTGGCCGACCTCCTCCTCCATCCCTCCTTTATATATATGGGAGGGGGCACCCCATAGATACACAAGTTGATCATTGATCTCTTAGCCATGTGGGGTGCCCCCCTCCACAATAATCCACCTCGGTCATATTGTTGCAGTGCTTAGGCAAAGCCCTGTGCCAGTAGCTTCATCATCACCGTCATTGCGCCGTCATGCCGATGAAGCTCTCCCTCGACACTCTGCTGGATCATGAGTTCGTGGGACGTCACCGAGCTGAACGTGTGCAGATCATGGAGGTGTCGTACTTTCGGTACTACGATCAGTCGGATCATGAAGACGTACGACTACATCAGTCGCATTGTCATAACGCTTACGCTTACAGTCTACGAGGGTACATGGACAAACTCTCCCGCTCGTTGCTATGCATCACCATGATCTTGCATGAGCATAGAATATTTTTGAAATTACTGTGTTCCCCAACATGGATGAGGAGGAGGCAGCAGCCATGGCTTTCTTGCCGCCGCGGCCGTGGCCTTCTTTGCCACCACAGCTTCCTTCTCTACCGTTGCGGTCGCGCGCCTCGTCTGGGGCATGTGTTGCACCTGGGCCTCTTACCGCTGCATGCCCCTGCCGGACCAGACTGGCTCGCCGGAGCCGGCCCGCCGCAGGACGCGTTTCTTCTTTGGGCCAGACGGGTCATTCGCGTCAGACCCCTCCTCCTCAGCCTCCTCTTCAGCAAGGAGGGCCCTGCCGGCAGCGCCACTAGTTTCCCCGGCAGGGCCCGTCCATTCAAGGAATTCCGTCTCCTCTTTAGCCTCTTCAGCCTCGTCCACCACGGTGCCATGGCTGCCGGCCTCCGCGACAAGTGGTGCATCATCTGCCCTAGCGGCAATGTATGCTAACTCTTCATGGGTGGTGGGGAGGATGAGCTCTGGGTCAGCGCGGATGGTGCCCTCCGACAAGTTGTCGAAGAACTGCTACACCAACTCCGCCTCTGGCTCGGCCTAGGTTGGGTCCAGGCCATGGGCGTTGAAGACTAGCATCATAGCAATGTTAGCGGCCAGGCGAGAGTTGTTGCTCAATGGGTGCACCCCCACCGGCAACCTGAACGGGTGGCCGGTCTTGCTGGTTTTTGCGGCCTTTCTCACTCAGCATTGCCATCCTCATCGACTTTGAGCTGAAAGAACCTCTGGCAGCCGGACGCATGCTACATCATCGTGAAGTTATGCTTCAGGCTAGGGCAGAGCCTTATGATATCTGCTGCATTCTTGAAATCCCAGGCCGGCCTCCCCATATGGTGCAAAGGGGCGATACGGCAGCGGATGAAGTCAGCCCCAATCATCTCCAGTGTGAGGCCAGCAGAGACGAGGCGGTAAATTCTGGTGGTGGCGACCGTGAGCTTCTTGTCATCGGGATTGAGATCGATCCAATCATTGCCGCGGACCGGCGGATTCTGACGAACCTCGCAAAACGGTCGTGGGTCCTCCTCCATAATCCAGCACCACTGGCCCCGCCATTCATCCCACCGCTCCTTCTGGCCACCCTCCGCATACACGCCTTTGCTCGAAGCCCTGGGGATCCAAGTAACACAGCCAGAAACGGCATCCCCTGGCAGGATACTAGGAGTAAAGTAATGTCAAAAGAGTGTCGTGTTGGGATGCACCCCGGCAAAGCCCTCACAAAGATGGGTGGTGAACGCCATGCACGCCACAACATTTGGCGTGAAATCTAGGAGGCGGAATCCAAATGTGTGCATGATGTCGTTGAAGAAATCAGAGAAAGGGGGGCAGAGGCCGTAGTAAAAATAGTCAACGAAGAAGGGATAAGTTTTCAGACCGAACTTGGCAAAGGGGGCGGGGATGACCACCGTGGCGGGATGCCCCGTTGTCTCCCTCCCCCACAGGCACCAGAACTGGTCCCAGAGGGTGAGCGCATCGATCAATGAGACAAATAGGGTGTGCTTCTTCCGCAACTTCATCAAATCGTTCTCCGACACCTCCTTCCCCGCGGCGGTCTTGGCCACTCCCTTGGCCTTGCTCGCTTTGGGCGCCATGGCGGCAGAGGAGAAGCAGGAGGTCAGGAGCAATGGAAGCACGACGGTGGCAAGCAAGGGTGAGAGCTCTAATTCGGATTTGGGGAAGAAGAGGGGAACGGCGGTTCCAAGATTAGGAGAAGCAAGGAAGGTAAATGAGCAGTGCCCCTGCGAATTTCCCTTTTATGTGGAAGGCGCAGGCCACCTCTTTACCATTTACTACGGGGTGACGCATGTGTGCCACGCCCATCCCATGCGCGACCCCCATGTCACGCGCTCAACGCGGGTCATGGGGAAGCGCAACTGACAGAAAGATCGCGGCGATCCATCTCTACCACGCCCGCCCGCGTTTTTACTATGCCCTAGTTTTGCCCCTCAAATATTTGCATGAGGATTGGGAACATGTGGTTTGGTTGTAATACTTGAGGTAGCAACCTATTACCTGTGATCACCCCGGGAATATACGTTATGCTCAATTATTGCTTAGCCGTGCTCGTAGACGGGGATTGGATCGTGATGTACATGGAAGTTGTGAGAGTTAATAATTTTGGATAACATTAAGGTGGCAACTTTAATACACATCTGGGTGGATTGGTTGGGGCACCTGGAGAAACCAATGCTCGCCCATGGGAATCCCGGATTACCCGTGTGATTTTCCCTCGGTTCGCCACCCAGGCTCAAAGGGATCATGTGATATTTCATGCCTAGAAACTTCTATGTGCAGCCACAAGCCATTATGGGCTCTAGTATAGTTGAGTAAGTTGTGTGAGTTCTTGAAGAGGTGGACTAGCAGATGTAGGGGAAAGTAGGTGTACCGGTCTACCTAGAGTAGAGAGTTAATGCTTCAAAAATACTATGTCTCGATCTTCCGATCATGGATGCGGTCGAGTCTTGTGGGGAAAAGTGTGCAACCTCAGCAGAGTGTATAAACTAATCATGGTTAGCTGTGTCCCCAGTTATGGACATCTTGAGTATCTAGAAGGGGATATTATTGTTGATCTCATCACTCTTTAATTAAATGAATTGGGTTTAATGATGATACTTGGTTAATGTTGGGATTTGAGTTGGAGGAACCTTCTCAGATATTGGTATAACTTTGTAATAAATAAAATATATTCCTTTGTTGTAGGGAAAAATTAGCTTTATGGGAAACATTAAACTTAGAGTCTCCACCAGCCAAATATGCATGTAGATATAGTTTCTTGCATTCGCTTGCTCTAAAGTGTAACTCTGCCAGCATATTCCATGTGCTGACCAACACGGCTGCAACGTCTCATGTTGCAGACTTTACTGACAAAGAATAAGGTGTGATAGGTCGTTGTCATGCACTCAGCTATGTCGTTGGAGTTGATGAACTCATTTGTCTTTGAAGCTTCCGCGGTTATTTCGTTTAGATGGCCTTCAGCCATATTATTTGTGTAATAAATACTCTTTATGACGACCTCGATGTAATAAGTGTGTGATTGAAATCTGTTATAATTCCTCGAGTATTGTGTGTGTCAGCATACCGATCCAGGGATGACACTTAAGCACAAAGACTTAGGTCCATTGGGATTATGGTCGCTACAAGATGGTATCAGAGCACACGCTGACTGTAGGATGTGACCACTAGGAAAAGCCACGGGATACTCTTCTCTGCTCATTGTCCCAGGAACAAGTTCACCCAGCCAGATGACGACACCCCTTTTGGACGCCACTTGAAGGAAGTCATGAAGTATCTGAACATCGGACTACCAAGCTTCACTAGAACCTTCACTTCAGCTTTACTGGAAGAGGACCGCTGGAGGATCAAAGTTCATGTACCTGGGAGGACGTTTGCACCAACAATGGAGCCCATTGATTTTACTTTGGATGCACCAAGTTGGAATTTGGGAAAGAGCATGGCAGCCCATATCACTTTTGGATGTATTTGTGAGGTGTACCACAAGGAGCTTCAAGACACAAGTCTATCGGATATGTGGACACCGAGATGAGCAATGGAAGATGATTCGTACCAGGACGGATGGATCAATTGTAGCATACATTCAGGAGATGGATCAGCACATTCGTCGATATGAGAACCAGATGTGCACTATCATGAAGAAGACCAAGAAGTTGATGAAGAGGAATATCGAGCTAGAAGAGGAACTGAAGTCAACACGTGATGGATATGAAGAAGAAATTGTTGTGCTACTGGAGAAGCATGAAGATCCGAAGAAGAAGCTAGGAATACATGTGGTGAACTCAAAGCAAGAACCAGAAGTGGATATTCGTTCGGAGGACTACATCATATTAGACGACACCCACACGGACAGTGATGCAGATGATGACAGTGATGATGATTATGAAGACAAAGCTGGAGCTAATATTATGGAGTCTTCCGCCGATCAAGATTTCTAGACGGCCACCATGTTATTAGTAGTATTCTTCCAAGTAGTTAGATCGATAGATTTGTAATAGTAGTTAGATCGTTTGTGTGATCTTGTTCGATATTGAGTGGTGTGAATTGAATGTATTTGCCTCATATGCATATGGGTAGTGAAATGTCTCATAGATCTTATTCTATTCTGTTTCCTCACCCCCTCTAACCCATCAAATGCCTCCGAGACGTGACCCCGGATTTGTTTTCCCACAGGAGCTCACCCAGTTGATCGAGCAGCAGAATGCCTAGATGCAGATGTTAGTCCAGAACCAGAACAACAACAACAAAAACAACAACAACTACTACTACTACTACTACTACTACTACTACTACTACTACTACTACTACTACTACTACTACTACTACTACTACTACTACTACTACAACCCACCAACACAACCCCTTGTTGACAACCTAGCCCATTTTGTGAGGTTGAATCCATCGGTGTTTTCTAGAAGCACCGAGCTGATTTTTGCAGATGATTGGCTCCGCAAGATTCACTACAAAAAAATACACTTCCGCGATGATACTTGTTTGTCACAGTAGGTCGCGTTTTTTGTCATGCATGTACATCCATGACGATTTTATGACAGAATCAAGATAGTCATACCAGTGTTGTCGTAGAATTGTTCCATGACATTAGCAAAATTATCATCACGGAAGTGTCCACTTTCATGACGATAAATCGCGCGTCACAGAAGTGCTTTCATCAAGGGTGACCGACACGTGGCATCCACCGTAACAGAACGTCGTTAAGCTATCGGGTCCGGTTTTGGATCCGATAACCTGTTAACAGCCCGGACCAATGGGAATTTTCCACGTATAAAATCATCATTCGCTGGAGGAAACACGTGTCAGCTCCGTGTTGGCACAGGTGTCACTCATCCAATGGGTGCGACGTGCCTATGATATGTTGACACGTGGACCGGCCCATAAAGTTTAAATGGGCTGGCCCAACTAAAGGCCCACAAGATTTTGTGGACCATAATGGTCCGGCCAACTAAAGGCCCACGAGATTTTGCGGACCATAATGGGCTGGCCTAGCTAAAGGCCCACAAGATTTTGCGGGTCATAATGGGCCGGCCCAGGTAAAGGCCCACAAGATTTTTGTGTGCCATAATGGGCCGGCCCAGTTAAAGGCCCACAAGATTCTTGCGGATCATAATGGGCCGGCCCAGCTAAAGGCCCACGAGATTTCGCCAACATTAATGGGCCAGCCTAGCTGTAGGCCCACAAGATTTTGAGGACCCTAGTAGGCCGGCCCATTAACCGGCTGCCATGTTTTGGGCCAAATGTCTGCCCATATTTGATCCGGTCCATTAATGGCCTGCCACATTCCGGGCCTAATAATGGCCCATATAAGATCCGGTCCATTAATGGCCTGCCACATTGCGGGCCTAATAATGGCCCATATGAGATCCGGCCCATTAAAAGCCTACCATGTTCTGGGCCAAATTACGGCCCAGATCAGGTCCGGCCCTTTAAGAGGCCTTGGGATAAATTATGGCCCATATAAGATTCGGCCCGTCAATTGGACGCTATGCTTTTGGGCCCACTTGCTAAAGGCCCATTTACTAATTCGGCCTGATATTAGTTTTGTCCTGTTAAGGGCCTGTTTAACATTTCGGCCCTATATTAACTTCGGCATGTTAAAAGCCCGTCATATAGTTGGGCCTAACTACGGCCCGGATTGCATCCGGCCTGCTCGCAGCTGATATCTGATTGGGCCAAACAAGGATCGAGACAATTTTGGCCTATTAAAAGCACATGATTTGATTCGCACAATCATGGGCCGGGGTCCATTTAGGGCTGCTGCCGGCCCATGAGCTGTCCGGCACGTTTCTGGCCCAACCTACTTCTCGGCCTCCTTAAAGCCCATTGAGTTTTCTTGCGAAAAGAGGGCCGATGGTTACTCAGCCTACTAAAGGCCCGAATCTATTAGTCGGCCAGTTTAATTTTGGCCTTTTAACGAACCAAGATGATGGGGCCCATGATGCGGATCATACATGGTGATTGCATGACGGCCCGATTATGTACCATAATTTTACGGTTTGGCCGGTTTACTGCGAAGACAGGATATATACACAATAAAATAACTACAGCATCGTGAACAAGAAAAATCTAGACTATACACTAAATAATTCACGACATATTACATCCAATGGGCATCAAAGTTCGCCACTATGATAATAAAGCACAAGCAGACAGCAGATTACATACACTGGGCATCAAACATCGCCACCAGTGCAAATAAACATGCCGACAAAATAATATACAAAACTGACAACACTTCAATAGAGTTCAAGAAGGGTTAGCCCTGCTGGGGAGCTACAGCGCAAGCAGCTGAGCAAGCTGATGAGACAACGCTTGTTCAACATTTATATCTTCCTCACTCTGAAAGATAAACAAGCAGACAGATGACAGGTTTTGCACATAAAAGTATTAGTGCTGACAATTCATCACATTTCTTACTGACGAATAAACTGACACAATTTAAAATTGCATTAACACAATATGGTATTGATCAAGTCAAGACATAGCAGGAAATGACATTGTGAAGGAGTTGGCAGCTTCACGACACCACTGGATTACAGATCAAGAACTCATAAGTATCAATGGTTAGTGTGTTGTCAATTTATCCCATTTTAGATTGGCAAATAAAGAGACGGTTTAAATAATAGTAGAATGATATGACATTGTTCATAGTTAAGACATTGCAGAATATGACATAGTGTTGTAGTGGGTAGGTTCACCACACCACTGGATTATGGATGAAGAACAGAAGCATACATGTAGTGCAAAAAAAGATCACTTGGTCTGTATAGTTTAATTTACATGGTATGAAGAAGGAACTTGGTTGTACAACTGAAAACTTAAATTGAGAAGGACAAACTTTTGTTTATGAACTACATAATAAACTTTAAACATGCAATTTGATGCAAACACCAAAAATAAACAGTTGTTGCAGTCATGCCTAACCAAATATACACAACAAAGTTTGAAGGCTTGATAAGGACAAACTTACATTATTGGTGAAGACAGGCTCTATAAAGCCCTTGTCCATGCTGATGGGGGGGGGCAATTCAAGAAGTTTACCACAAAATCTTCTTCATAAGCATTTCCTTTATTCTAAATTTTGTTAAGAGTAAATATAGATGTGATAATATATGAAAAAATGGACAATATTTAAGATAATATGAAGAGTGAGGCTACATAACCAAGTAGCTACAAATGTAAGTGCAGTGATACATGCAAAAGGTACAGTCAAGAGCAATGCACAACTAGACTTCTTCCGTACCATCGGTGTTATCCAACCTTATGGTAAGAGTAAATATAGATCTGATGTGTAGAAAATGGAGGGAAAAGGAAAATAAGCTACAGAGTGATGGTACATGAACAACTACCTGTCAATATAAGTACACTGATAAAGGACATCATGTACTTACAAGAACAATGCAGAGATAAAAAAATTCATTGGCATTGGATATATTCTACAATAATGTAACCATTCATACATATAAGATAATTTGGAGTGAACAATTGATAAGCAAGCTATCATGCATACTATTGTCACATAATGAACCAGGTATGTATGCAAGTATAGTGATACAAGACACCAGGTACTAACAAGAGCAAAGCAGCGGGCAACATATTTGAGATATCATGTCATTCTTTTCAAACCTGAATTCTTCTTCAAGCAGATTTCCTGCAAAAAAGATCTGTAAGGCACATGCGGAAAAGTAGAAGTTCAAATTGTCATGTGATTTCATAGACAGTACCTCATCCTGGGAACGAGACCAGTGCATAACAAGGTTTTTCCATTCAATGTCTTCTAAATTTAGCATAGGAGACTTCCCCAGAAATTCGTTTATAGACTTGCCATCAAAGTGTGATTTCCTCAGGTAACACCGATACTGCTGCAATGCTTCCTTGAAAAGCACAAGCAAGCTTTGCTCGTCATGACTATCTAGATTGACCCTCACCTAGTTACAACAATGTAATGTAAATCATTGATGTGTTCAATCAGCAGAAAATAGGAAAATTATAACCATGAATAATAGCACTTACACGTAAGTTGGACAGGAAGATGTGAAAATGGTGTTTGTCTTCACTATAATCTTCCCATGATGGGAATATATGCACGTAGTCCCTAACAAAATTGAAAGCATTGTCTTTTAAACTAGGAATAAATGGAATGGGGTTCCAATCTGCAGGAATTGGTCGTCTCTACAGTTGGGATAGGTCTTCGGCTGGTGGACTTGCTGTACTTTTTGCTGGAGTGGGATTTTTCTGTGGTACGGCTGGTGTTATGGCAAATGAAATCGGTATACCTTTTGCTGGAGTGCAGGTCCTGTGTGGTGGGGCTAGTGGTATGGCCAGTGAAGTATGGGTACAGTCTGCTAGAGTCGGTCCTATGTTTTGTGTCACTGGTTGTACAACCAATCTAAGTGGGGTGTTGTCTAATTTCTCCGGCACCACCACGTTTTTCAAGGACTTTGCCGGTGCTCCTTCAGGTTCGGCAATCACCCTCTTCCTTTTTGATGTCTGATGCACAAGAACAGTATTTGAGTGGAAAAACATGGTATGATGACAGACGGAATATGTATTGATAATGGATGGGCATGGCATCTCGACATATATGATGAGTAAACTAAGCAGATGGCGGTGCAACAAAGTAGCAGAAATGCAAGACAACATATGCAAGATACGCGCAATCAATAAAACCTTGCCAAATTAGAACAGGCACCTTGATGGGTGAATAGGACAGGCCATCTGCCTTTGACTCCTCGAGGTTAGAATAGTCATTAGGATCATATTCTGAACAAGAATCAATAGGTGGGAAGCGTATGAGTTTCATTGCATCCAGAATGGCACTCAATGCCTTGGTGCCAATTTTGTAAGTCATTGCAGTGTTTAGCTTCAAGAGTGGACTGCTGCTAGTGCGACACGAAGCAGCTACACAGATCATAGAGTAGATATAACGGGAAAACCATAAGCATCAGAGTAAAATCAGCAAAGTGGAACTTGCTGGAATATATGTGCTAGTACTGTCGGTACGGCTAGAAAGGCTTCGGATACCATTTCTCTTCAATTGAAGGTGTGGTACTGTTAATATCAGTGTAACTCTCAAAGGCGACACAGCTCCCCGCATTTCCTTGCTATTCTTATAGGATTCAAGTGGGCAGGTCACTACAAATCCTATTCCTATGTTTACAAAATCCTACAAATCAAAGAGGCTCAAAGTGTCCATCACAACCGACCGTATAGACCTCTACATTGCAAATGTCCCTGCTCATCTTCAGTACAAGGAACATACTGTACTACTATCATACTCCCTCCGTTCCAAAATATAAGTCTTGGTAGAGATTTCCACTATGGATCAAATCCAGATGTATCCAGATACATTTTAGAGTGTAGATTCACTCATTTTTCTCCATATGTAGTCCATGGTGGAATCTATACAAAGACTTGTATTTAGGAATGGAGAGAGTGCATATTAAAGAAGAACGGAAGAGGAACATGGTAAAGAAGAGCAAGCAGATTTTGGATAATAAAATGTTGGTTGCGCAGTGCCCACACATGATGAATCAGAGCGCATTAAGAATGAAACTCCCAGCTGTCTCTCGACCATTTCAGGCGGTTGGATGAATATCCTACGTCTCCTAACCCTTGTTCTTCCTCCTCTCTGATTCTTCCCATACAGAACACTGCACGGGCCGCTGGTCCGACCACCTGCCCCCACTGCCTGTGTTCCTCCGCCACCCCCACCCCCACCCCTGCCCCCACCCGTGTTGAGTTTTCTTCATTCGGCGAGGCCCCACAACCACCCGAGCCCCTTCGTTCGCATCGGCGAACTCCGGCGAGCTCTGAAAAATCGACTGACCCAATTTTGAAATTTTGTCTACTATGATTTAACTAGTGTGGAATATAAAGGGGGAAACCATAAGCATTGGTAGTATAGTGTTGAGCGTGCCATGGCGGATCTGAAGGTGCAAACCAGACAAAGGCAACTTCGCGACCAAGACAAGAAATCAGAGTAAAGCAGCGGCGATATATTTTCTTGCTGTGATAAATAAGTTGAGCAGATACGAAAGAGTACCGCCTCTGGTGCGGCGCCGTGTATGCATCTGCTGAGAATTTGACGGTGTTGCGGTAGCGATGGCTGTTGGCGGCATGGAAGCAGATCTAGGAGGGTAGACGGTGGCGGCGGGGCGCGGTGGACGAGACGGCCATAAGAGCGGTGCCAGCAAGGTGGATGACGGTGGGTATGAAGTGAGAGGACGGGATGCAAGGATCCCGGTCCGAAGCCATGGATGAGAAAGGTCGATCTCTTGTAATGGACAGCAGCGTCAGGGTATCAGCTCCGGCATGGTGGAGGAGGACGGTGGTGGATGGGATGGCGGACAAAGGACGCTGGGGCGGAGAGGGTGTTTTGGCACCCACGGAGTATGAATGGGGAAAAGGAGGTAGAGAGGAAGGGGGAACCATGTATTCAAGGCGCGCTTGTCTCAAATGCGAGGAAATTTACAAACTTAGCCCCCATTTCGAATTTCCTACATCACAACAATATTAGTCGGTTCGCGATAGGACGGTAATCTCGCATACACCAAATATTTGCCGACGAGAGTTTGTTTTTGGCGCCCACCGTGTATGAATTGGGGAGGGAGTCGATTTCGGCCAAGGACACACTGTGTTTTGGCACCCACCGTGTATTGAGAGGCGGTTACGCCACGTTTGGGTGAAATTACAAACCTACCCCTATTGAAACCTATAGAAATCCAGCAGATAGGCTTTGCGTGGCAGGGATAGGCAGTAGTAATTTCCATCTCGCAGATTTTGGTTTCGGGCGGTTACTGACTTTCCCCGCTTCGTTCAAATTTTGCAGAGTGCACATTTACCATGCCAACTCAATTCGAATCCCATTTGTATTCTATATTTTTTTCGGGCAGGATCCATTTTCAATTGGAATTAAATTCTATATACATCATTTTTTTATATATACTTTCAAAAGCACAACAAAGAATTATGCTCCTTTATATGTATAATATGATTTACAAAAACAATGATCTCAAAATCTTAAGGTTGAATTCAAAAAAAAATAATCAAATTATGTTCTACTAAAATGTATGGATCAGTAATATCTACATATTAAATAACATAGATGCGCGTGAATTCATACGAGTATGCATGTTTGATAGATCAATTTTGGTTCGAGTATGGATTACATGTATAATCATATCGAACTCAAATATTTGGATCCCTTTTATGTTCACTCCTTTCACGCCATCTCTCTCGCATGCATGCTCCTTCATGTAGCTATCACTCTCTTTTCTCCAGCTCACACGCATGCTCACTTCATGTTTCTCCTATCCTCGCAAACACGGTCTCTCAACGTATCCCTTGAGAAGTGTCACACTCTCCCTATCATTATACATTACACGGTTTTCATTATCTCTCACGTCTCTACTGTTCTCTGGTATAACTCGGTACCTAAGCTTTCTTTTTCACCGCCACACACACAGTCTCCACTCGTCTTTCACTTTGTCTTGCTCTCTATGGGATTCTCTCACACACCCTATATGTCTCTAGATATGACTCATACCACCAAAATTATTCTCTCTCTCTCTCCTGTAGACACAACATTTGTTGTGGTCTCCTTTTCTACACCATCCGAGACTGACATTATTCATTTGTTTACCGATCAAACAACCCCCCTCTCCCACACACACACACACACACAACTCCTGCTTGCACTCCCCTTCCCAACTACCGTCTCTCTCTCACACACACACAAAACTCTCGCTTTCGCACCCTGACTCGTATTTCTCTCACAAACATTTATCGACTGGCCTCTAGATAGGTTTATACACCCGCACACTCGTGCTTCCACTATCGCATACATGTCTCTATCCCGCTCCTTGTATCTATGTAGATTTTTCTTCCCTTCTTGAGACATGCCCTCTCGATCGTGCACACACACTATCGCCTCATTTTAAGCTGATACATATCGCACGCACACTCTTTGTGTCTTTGTCACACATGCACTCCGTCCTCCTCCACTCTCCCTCTCTCTCACACACACATGGGATTTTTGCAACAACTAGCAAGATGCACATGCATTGCATGGAACATCAAGATCCATTTGTATGAGTAGTTTATCTTGTGGGGGAAAAGGATGAACGAGGGAAGGCCTTATTTGCAAATGTGGAGAGGGGTGTGAGTATCTTTTTGCAAAATTGCCATTTCCTTCCTATCCGTCAGATATAGATCGGACAGCCTATATTGCAGGATGGCAGGCACACGATCATCACCTACAATGCTTTTTATAAGACTAGGGATAAAAACAGAGTTGGTGATGATGGTGGGCCTGCCATCCTGCAATGTAGGTCCTCCGATTTATATCTGAAGGATAGGAAGGAAAATATGGCAAATTACCCGCACTCCTCACCACATTTGCAGATAAGGCCTTCCCTCGTTCATCCTTTTCTCCCACAAGATCTTGATGTTCCGTGCAACGCACAAGCATCTTGCTAGTAAGAGTAGTAATTAGACATACACCACTTCTCGAATCTTGAAACCAACAACAGTCCTCCCTTATCTCATCAAAACCGCCAAAGGAATATATTTTGAGTGAAACATAACATATTTTTAGTGATATACGTATTTCAAAACTACACTTTTTCTATCAAATCGGTGAATATGTATTAATCTACTTTGATCGTGTGGCAACGCATTGGCACATTGCTAGTAGTTATTATAATTTTTTGGACACAAGACAAACGGTGGAGTACATATACGAAGAGAAGAGGCGCACGCACGCAGTCGGTCTCTCGCTGTCTCGCACACATGAGTGTTACATAAAGGCGACGTTAACAAATAAACCCTAAAACCCTAGGTGCACGATTGCTGCATTCGCGGGTACCGGGTACGTCGTGGAGCACCTTTGTAGGAATAGTCAGCTCGCGTGATAACTTGATCCGTAGGAGTTGATGATCGGGATCACAGGTGAACGACTTGGAGGCGATGGCTCGCCAGTTGCCACAGATCGAGTAGCCACGTTTAAAATATCATTTTTACCGGGGTTCAGAGTTATGATTTTTAATGGCACGTTATAAGTACTAAGTATTTTTTAGAACGATTGGTATGGAGCAAAAATGGAATTCATAGTACTACGTACCTCCTTGGCGTATGGTTGTATGGGTTTATGTTGCAAGATGTTGAACCTGGTAGTTCTAGGGCAAATAATATGGTTTAGATTTAGATGCTGGTTTTCAGTAATGAAAATCGGAAGGGGGAAACCCTTCTTTCATTAAAAAAAACTATTACCTCCATTCTGGTTTACTAGTCCCCGTCGTATTTTGGGTCAAAGTTTGTCCACGAATTTTACTTGTAAAATGTGAATGGACAATGATATTTTGTTATAACCAAACAAAAAAGGACTGGAGGGAGTGATTGCTCTGACACGGACGAGACCTCTCATAGCGCAGGCATTGAACCGGCGCGCCGACCAAGAGGGCCCCACTCGCTCCAGGCCCGGCTGAGCATGCCTCCTCGCCGCGTGCAACCAGCTTCAGATTGCCCCGCCTGCCTTCATTGAATCTGCGCGTGTGCCGGAAACACATCCTTCTGCGAGCCGGCTGGCATTTTAGAACACAAAAAATGACTAAACTATAATTGATTTACGCATGGTCTTGACTTGTTGTGCTCGCACTGGTAGCAGGAACTAGTAGATGTTTTTCTTTATTTATAACTCTCCTCACATTTTTTTGGCTTTGAAGTGAATCATGGTTGTGGACATTATGTATGAATGTGCAGATATCTGTGAACATGAGTTTGATGTGGAAGTTGAACTTGGAATGTCGGGCTTGCGCGTGAACTATACCATGTCCAATGCTTCGTCTGTTGTTGTTTGGAAAGTAATTGCTGTTATTACATGACCCAAAAAAATTATTTTGTGCCACATCAGTAGATGCACGGACATCACAACAGGCATGCTGACTGGATAAACATTTGAACCTAGCTATTATGAAGGAAATTTTGTATTGACAACAGGTTTAGATAGCAGGAGACGCCTAGCCTGCTCTGCCTCTGCTAGCTTATTTTTGGCTTCTCCCATCTCTTCTTTGGCTTGGGTGAAGAGAGCATTTGATTGCTCTTTTCGCTTCTTCAGGAACTCAGCTACATTCTCAAGGGCTGCTGCATGCTTTATTTCAGCCTTTACTAGAGCCACTGGGACACAAACAACTGACGACTCCACCTGGCTTGTGTGTAATCCGGCATCATCTGGGAATTTGCACCTTGTGTCTAATCCAGCATCATTAGGGAACTGGCACCTTGTGTGTAATCCAGCCTCATTTTGGAAACATGATCTCGAGGTTGACCATAATTCCCGCCTTGCAGGAACTGCATCCTGACATGAAGTTACTTCTTTTTTAGATCAATACTCAGAGCAACCCAGATCCATTTAGTAGAAGCCAGATAAACAGAACGCAGAGAAGTGAATTCAAAAGGAAAAAAATATATAAAAACAGACTACAAGGTGAGAACACCCACTTCCTACATCAAGCTAAAAACGAAAGCATTAGGATGATTAAGACTCTTCTTATTACACATCGAAGAACACCAGGCTTAAGAGAAACAGAAACTACAACATATACACATTGAAGAACACGAGGCTAAACGAAAGTAATTGAAAGGGTGTTACTTACCAAAGCTCATTTTACAGGTTTAGTGCAGCTCCTCTTTAACTTGCCATGCTCCTTGAAGATGTCCCCAATATTGATCTCGTGTTTGGTCTTCATTGCTACTCTGCATGTTAGTACTCGTGGTTTTAAAATCTCAACATGACAAGAAAAATATACTACTAGTAATACTCGCGCCTCTTGTGGGCAACATTAAAGCACTCGTCTGCCATCTTAGAGCATCTCCAACAGAATCGCAACGTGCGGCGCTTTAAAAAAACGTTTACAGTGCTGAGATCGAGAAGTAGAGAGACTAGAGAGTAGAGTATAGTTCTCAGCATTGATAGATAAAAAATAGATAATTCAACTACTCCTCGTTGTCCGACTCCTCCTCGGTGATGTCCTCCTCCGACGTCTGACTATAGGTGTGAAGATACCGATCGTCGTTGGATTCCCAGGGCGACACTGCTCCTAGCCTCATGTTGAATTGAGCGTCCGCTTTTAGCCTACGCTTGTCCTCGTGATAGGCGGCTCACTCCGCCCTCCTCTTATCCCTCTCCGCCCTCCTTTGTGCGTAGAACTCACGCTCGTTGATGATATCCTGCGGGAAGTGTTGGCGCCTGCTACGTCTTGAGCTAGCGTTGGTTTTCCCCGAAGAGGAGAGGGTGATGCAGCAAAGTGTAGCGTAAGTATTTCCCTCAGTTTTGAGAACCAAGGTATCAATCCAGTAGGAGGCTCCTCAAAAGTCTCACGCACCTACACAAACAAACTGAGAACTCGCAACCAACACAATAAAGGGGTTGTCAATCCCTTCACGGTCTCTTACGAAAGTGAGATCTGATAGAGAGATAACAATATTTTTGGTATCTTGTGATATAGATACAGAAAAGTAAAGATGCAAATAAAAGTAGATTGAAAGCAAATATGATAAGAGATAGACCCGGGGGCCATAGGTTTCACTAGAGGCTTCTCTCGAGAGCATAGGTATTATGGTGGGTGAACAAATTACTGCTGAGCAATTGATAGAAAAGCGAATAATTATAACGTTATCTAGGCATGATCATGTATATAGGCATCATGTCCATAACAAGTAGATCGACTCCTGCCTGCATCTACTACTATTACTCCACACATCGACCAACTCCTGCCTGCATCTAGAGTATTAAGTTCATAAGAACAGAGTAACACCTTAAGCAAGATGACATGATGTAGAGGGATAAACACATGCAATATGATATAAACCCCATCTTGTTATCCTCGATGGCAACAATACAATACGTGTCTTGCAACCCTTTCTCTGACTGGGTAAGATCACCGCAAGATTGAACCCAAAGCTAAACACTTCTCCCATGGAAAGAAAGATCAATCTAGTAGGTCAAACCAAACTGATAATTCGAAAAGACTTGCAAAGATAACTCAATCATACATAAAAGAATTCAGAGAAGATTCCAATATTATTCATAGATAAACTTGATCATAAACCCACAATTCATCGGATCTCGACAAACACATCGCAAAAAGAGATTACATCGAGTAGATCTCCACAAGAGAGGGGGAGAACATTATATTGAGATCCAAAAAGAGAGAAGAAGCCATCTAGCTAATAACTATGGACCCGTAGGTCTGTGGTAAACTACTCACAAATCATCGGAGAGGCTATGGTGTTGATGTAGAAGCCCTCCGTGATTAATTCCCCCTCCGGCAGAGTGCCGGCGAAGGCTCCAAGATGGGATCTCGTGGATACAGAAGGTTATGGCGGTGGAAATTGTGTTTCGTGGTGCTCCTGGATGTTTTCAGGGTCCGTGGACATATATAGGAGGAAGAAGTACGTCCGTGGACGCCCGAGGGGCCCACAAGACAGGGGCACGCCTTACAGGGGGGCGCCCTCCTATCTCGTGGGGCCCTCAGAGCTTTCTTGACTTGCACTCCAGGCTCTCCGGATCAGATTTGTTCCAAAAATAACGCTCCCAAAGGTTTCATTCCGTTTGGACTCCGTTTGATATTCCTTTTCTTCGAAGTACTGAAATAGGCAAAAAAACAGCAATATGGGTTGGGCCTCCGGTTAGTAGGTTAGACCCAAAAAATGATATAAATGTGTAGAATAAAGCCCATAAACATCCAAAAGGGGTAATATAATAGCATGGAATAATCAAAAATTATAGATACGTTGGAGACGTATCAGCGCCACAGCGCCATGGCTTCCTTGTCCATCTCGGTGATGCCAAGATGGTGCTCCCACCTTCGGTTGCCGCGACGATCCTCGTCGGTGCTAAGCCGCGGCAGAGGCGTGAGCTCCTGCACCCGCTCCCGCGTTGGCACGTTGGGGAAGTTTAATGTTCTATGAGGCCATCAAAGGCGCCACGCCACCGCGTCGTACGCGCGGGTGGCCTTGTTGGCGGTGTCGAAATTGTCTCGGCGGAGAAGCCGCTGGAGGGGCGCGCGCGGACGCCGCGGTATCCCCAAGTTTCCCGGTGATGCAACAGCATGGTGGCGCGGCGGCGGCGAGAAAGAGAAAGAGCGGTGGCGAGGCACAGAACAGGGAGAGAGCGGTGGCAAGGCACAGAGCGGTGGGAGGGCGTTGGATTTTATAAAGCGCGCCGGACGCCGCGCGCCAAAACTAGCGCACGTCCGGCCGCTTTTTCCCGCACGCGTGCGATCCTTTCCCGACGTCTCTGCTATCTCTACTCTCTTCTCTACTGTTATATTTATTTTATATTTTATATTTATCTCTACTTCTCTATTGTCTACTTTTTTTTCTCTATATTTTTTTTCTTATAAAAAAACATAGTTGGTGATGATGGTGTGCATGCCATCCTGCAATATAGGTCGTCCGATTTATATCTGACAGATAGGAAGGAAACAATGGGAATTTTGCAAAAAGATACCCATACCCCTCTCCAGATTTGCAAATAAGGCCTTCCCTCGTTCATCCTTTTCTCCCACAAGATAAACTACTCATACAAATGCATCTTGATGCGTGCAACACATGGGCATCTTTCTAGTTCTAAAACACTTTCCATCATTTGCCACACTACTGATTGCAGATGAAAAAACTACCCAAGCACAGCGCGATACAGTAGCGACACACAATTACAAGCTGATATTTTGTTGGACAATGGAGGATATAACCCATTACTTTTACGGGAACAATAGCACCCAGGAAATTGGAAGGGTAGGTATGAACAAAATTGGAACTGCACATGTACTGCTAAGTGATTCAATACACACATTACCAATCGAGGAGGAGAACGATGGTCGTGGTGGCCTCTGTGAGTCATGGTCGGCAACGGGAGTCAGTTCATTGTCCACGACGGTGGTGCTTCTGCGCTTGGCGTCGGCTTCTGGGAAGCATATCCAAGACCATGGAAGACGGTGTCGGGGAAGAGGCTCCGTGTACGACGATGACGGTGGACCGGCTTCAGTGCAGCGTAGGAGGTCGTTGATGAGGCAGATGCACTGCGGTGGACGAATGTGCCGATGTAGAAGGGGAGGAGCATGAAGGCTGCGGTGCCGTGGAGAAGTCTATTTTGCGGTGGGGATAGAAAATGGGGAGTATTCAGGTGTACTACTCTGGGTGCCGGGGTGGGGTTGGCCGGGTAGGGTGAACATGAAGTTACAAAAATAGCCCCCTACCAAGAGTCATTCGTAGGCCTATTCCGAAGGCTATGATGGTAACTTCCCAATGCTCAAATCAGGGTCGTGGGAGATTTTCCCGCCGACCTCAAAATTTTGTGACACTGAACTCCCCGTGTAACGTGTTGAGTGATTCGGCTAAGCAACTAGCGAGTAGTACTAGTAAACTCTGCATATTAGGTTTGACCGAAGTCAAACTTCCTAAAGTTTGACCAAGTTTATAGAAAAATATAAACATTTACCATAACAAATATGTATGATGTGAAAGTACATTCAATAATGAATCTAATGGTATTTATTTGTTATTGTATATGTTAATATTTTTTGTTATAAGCTTTCTGAGAGTTTACAAATCTTGACTTTGACCAATGCTAATACACAGACTTAAATAAAAATGGAGGGAGTGCACATTTGTTTTCTTAGTTTGTAGTGAACTAATCATTTGTTGAAATTGTGAAATAAATATATTAGGCTATTGACTTCGAATGTAATGGTCTATATAATTCAATAGTTACAATCATTGTCGAATCCCAAGATGTATACAAGGTCTATAGTACTTCACAACATGCTCAAGCTCACATAATCCCAGTCAAATGAGAATCTAAATGCATTTCATAGTTATTACTTTGTAGGATGCAACAAAACCAACCATAACTCTACATCAGCCATTATAAAAGCAACATTTTGAACATATCCCAATGTGTGAATGAAACGTGCAGAGAGAGTTTGCGAAGATGGAGCAGATAGGGCGGGAAAGATTGTATGTATGTGGACGAGAGAGTAGGAGACAAACCTAACGAGAGAGAGAGAGAGAGGAAGAAGTTAGGTCTGTGAGAAACATAGAGACATGTAATATACGTGAGATGCGTGTGCATCCGGATTCTGTATACGTGGAAGGAGAAGAGATAACATGTTTGATGAGAGAGCTGGAAAAACATGGATGAGAGGGGAAGGATCTCGTGGGTTGAGGGATTGATAATTTTGTGCGGGGGAGAGAGGGATTGGTAATTTTATGTGTGGGAGAGAGAGGGTGGGGGGAGGAGTCAGTCAGCCGTCGTCACATCATCCTGCTTCCAAATGGCCCCGCATTCTCTAGCGCGGTGTGGTCACCGTCTCCGATCTCCTCGATGCCCTCCTTGAAGATTGAGGTGTTGTGCATGTTGGGGTGCAAAGAAGCACAAGCGAGAGTGGTCGCCGTATAACCTTGGATGGGGATGAATTGTGTGCTCGAGGGAGGGTGTGTGTGTCTGTTGTGATGTGTGCGTGTGTGTCAGATATTGAGAGAAAACAAACCTAAGGAGAGAAATGGGTATTCATGAAGAGATTGTGCGGGCCTTGAGGTGGGCAGGGGCCGGGTGAGGGTGCCAAAATGTGCGTGTTGATGCATGTGTTACATGCGATCGTGCGAGGGACGGATGAATCTAGAGAGATGGTTGTTATGTTATAGATGCTCATCTCTCTCTCTCTCTCTCACACACACACACACAAGTAAACTAGAAGACCGTTCTCTCATGTATACATAATGTATCGACATCTGTCTATGTCTCACTCATGCATGATCATTTGCACATTCACACCTCTCTATGTCTGTATCACACACACACCGTCTCCACATTTCCCTTCCACCACAACACACATATGGAGACACACACATTCTCTCTCAGTCACACACACAATATCAATATTAAAAAAACTAGGGCGCACCTAAAACGTCCAAATCCAAATAAACATGAACTGGAGCTAAATTCAAATATATGGAAATATTGTAGCGTCAAGAACTTTTCCAAGAAAAAAAAAGTTGAGTAATATTCGGGGATTGTTTTCACACACACAAAAAGGTTCGGTGGATGTCCTTCGAGCGTGACACGGTGACGCACCGTTCGATCGATCGCGCAGCCGCGGTTCACGCACTTGCACAGGATTCCGTATTGTGGTTGTGGTACTAACCAATAAAAGCGCTGCCTAAGTCTAATGTTTTCGTGTACTAGTACGGTTCTCTTTTAAGTTTAACCAACCCTATATAAAACTAAAGTAAGCTCCCATACATGCACTCATCAATATGCCGCCGCTGCCGTTGCGCATGCCAGCTGCCTGCCTGCTCCGGCCAACAATTTCTCGCCCATCACCGATGTGTCGCCACCATCCCTGCGCCATGAAGCCGAAGGCTCGCCCGCTCATGTCGTCTGCAGTCCCTCCTCGTGATGCCGCCACTCTACCAAGCACGCGGGCAGCTGGTGGAGCCGCGTCTATGCATGCAGCATACGAAGAGGAGGATGAGCGCGTGCTCCAGCACGTCGGCGAGGAGGAACTAGCGTGTCATTGTCGTCTCCGCCTGTGCAGAGGAGGCGCACATGGTGGCTGTCACGCGCCCGTCGAGCCCGCAAACTGGGTGCGGATGCGGAATCTACCTTCGAGACCTTGAATGCCACGTGGATCCTGCAATCTGAAGGAGCAATTTGGGTCAATCGACTCTTGTGAGCCGTTTGATGCAACATGGATGGCTAGAAGGGCTTCTTCCACCTCTTCTGTCGCCTTCTTCCTTCGCTCCGTCGAACTTCTTTCACAAATTGACTGACCCAAATTATACTACTAGTACGAATGTATTAAGTACAGTAGGAACATGAAGATACGAGCAGTAGTACCAACTGCAACAAGAACA
This sequence comes from Triticum aestivum, assembly GCF_018294505.1. NCBI lineage: Eukaryota > Viridiplantae > Streptophyta > Magnoliopsida > Poales > Poaceae > Triticum > Triticum aestivum. The sequence continues at coordinate 463,803,292 of NC_057801.1, forward strand.
GTAGTAAGACATAGTACAAGTACTACTGTACGTACTAAAGAGTTCAAATAGCGAGAAAGAACATAAACATAGTTCTGCTAGGGCCTCAGCACAACACACCCTTGAAATTAAACTAAGCAACTAGTCCGCTTGACACTGCAGTAGAACCAGCATGTGCGACGGCACTGCCACCTACTCGGAGTCCGAGTCCACGTCCTCCACTCCGTGCTTGTCCCTTTTCCTCTTCCTCTTCGCCGATGCTTCTTTCCTTGAACCGGACACTGGGCTCTGCTTCTTCATCCAACCCTTGTAGATATCTAAACAAAGGTAGGCATCCATTGCTATGTACAGGATGTGATCTTCATCTAATGTCTTCGACTCCCAATCATGATGAAATTCATGATGACGTTTCTTTAGTTGAGCGTACGAAGGATCAATCATGGCTGCTGCCAGGGTCAGCATTGAAGGCTGAGAGGAGGACCCAGGGTTGCCTTCTGGAGATCGAAGGGCTGGCCTACAACGAGACCTATCCGACGTAGGACATCCCTGTCATTCATAAAGTCTATAGTAACGAATTTCACTCTTTTGTCCTTGAGGAAGTTCTTAAAATCCTGGCACTCAACGTCGGCATGGCATATGTGGTAGACCAAGCAAATGTTATGTACGCAGACCTGGATCACGGCGAGCTTCTTCCTCTCTGCCTCCTTTAGAATCTTCTCTCTTTCCAGGACTGTGGTGTACTCAACATCTAGCCCAGCGACCCACTCATCTGTTGAACTGTTGAACATGCGTAGGAAGCGAGCAAGCCATGCTTTCACCGTCGCGGATCCATGTATGTAGATGACGATGAACTCATCACCAGTGATGGCTCTAACCTAGTACTCATTGGCGACCATGGAGATTTGGGAGGCCATGGATTTTGGAGGAGGGTTAGGAGAAGTTAAACTATTGTACCCCGCAAAAAAAACTGGGAGCGAACTAATGTGAAAGGACGGGATGACTGGGAGCGTACTGTTGTCCGGTGACGAGTAGGGCGTGCGAACGATGTGGGGTTGTTGGCTTGCCCGGTGGATAAATGGTGGCAAGCCCCCAAAGAGTTCTCGAGAACTATGCGGGATCCACTAGATGTCATGTCTACTAGACCCATATCGTAGGCCTGACGGTATAGCTTCTGCCTGTTCGCACGCCATGCCGGCACGTGGATGTAACTTACTTAATTCCGTCAACCGTCGTGCCTCCCACAACCTTTGCCTCCCTCTCTCTGTTGTGCCCTTTGAGACTTCGACCGGCTATAAATGAGCAATTTTTTTGCCTACTCTGCATGCATGATACTCCCTATGGTCCTTTTTACTCCCGTCAACCATTTGCAAAGTGTTTGACCAAATTTATACTAAAAATATCAATATCTACAATACTAATTATAATGAGTATAAGAACTACGTTTTATAATGAGTGTAAAAATATTGATTTGACATTGTGAATGTTGATACATTTTTCTATAAGTTTGGTCAAAGTAGAGGTACATTGACTACAGACAAAACTTAAATGCACAATGCAGACTAGTTCCTCCGTCTAGGTGCGTGCCATGTCCTATCTTGTCATCACAACAAGGTTAGATATTAGAGTACTACTACCTCCCTTCTAGTTTAAAGGGCTCGATTCAAAAATTTCACCTACTCTTAGCAAGATAGTAGAGGCGGTGGAATAGTTTTTGAAGTCTGCAAAAGTACTCAACTAATGTTGTCGTTCTTCACAAAAAAATGTGTTTACCAATGCATGCATGAACACTAGTTACTCTAACCCCCCTCTCTTCTTTAATTCTTTGCCACAACAGCATGTTTGCTATTCCCATGTGCATGATACCAGCTAAGATACCACCATTATGGCCAGCCTTAATCATCACATGCAATAATTTAGTGCACCTTGAAATATGAACATGTGTGGGGCGTGTATGTTTTTAATGACTTGAGACTATACCTAGCCCGCCATGCAAGATGACTTATTATGCACCGTTCCCCATACCTACAGGAAGCCCGTTCGTCTCCAAATCTTTTTCTCTCCATGTGTGGAAACAATATGCCTGCCAGACTCTCCTTCTCCCTCAAGTGGTCCCACCACTCCACCCCGTGTGGAAAAAATCTGCATGCATGACTCTCCTCCCCCATGCTCGTCCAATCCGTTGTGACCAGCAACATTTCCTCCCCTGTAATTTACTCACATAGTTGTTACGTTAATCACGCAACATATCTTCTGGGATGCTGCTTCAGTTACTTAACTGCACGTGCATTGGGTCACTGACATATGGGCCCAACAAGGGTCTGGCCCACATGTCAGTGACGCAACTGGACCTGCAGTTAAGTCAGTGCAGCTCAGTCCATATCTTACGTAGGTGTGCCATTGCTCGCTATAAATATTGCGCCTCCCACGGCATTCTGAAGAATGCTCACGTTCATCGCTATCTCCTCCCCCTCCCTCTCACGTCGACCACCATGGCATCGCCCCTCCCAAGCCCTAGGCGCCCCTTGCTGCACCGCTCGGACGGTCACGCATCGTTGTTCCGTTCCTCGCCGCCACTAGTCGAGGAGGACGCGTCGGTGTTCCAGACCTCCCCGCGACACGTCAAGGTGGACGCGTCGGTGTTTCCGATCTCGCCAGCACGCGCGTCGGAGGACGCGTCGGCTCCCCGCTATGAGGAGAACGCCGCGCTGCCCGCTGAGCCCCCCAGCCTTGAGGAGCTTTGGAAAGAAATGGATGTCTCCATGTGGGAGGCTTTGCCGCCGGCAAAGCACGCCAAAATAGACGCGGAGAAGAAGGCCGAGGAAGAGAAGCGCGCCGCGGGGCAAGCTGCCTGGCAGGTCTATGTCGCGTCCGAGAGAGTCAGGCAATTGGCTCTTTGGCAGAAGGCTCGTGCAAGGGCCGTGAGGTTGGCGGAGGACGCCCGTGCCAAAGCCGTGATTGCAGTCGGGCCCAAGCGCATCATCTACGCTTGGCAGTACATGGAACGGGTGCACGCTTCCAGCAAGGAGGATTACCTGCTGGCGCCAGATCACCACACCGGTGAGATCACGCTCGCCCGCCGGCAAGTCGCCAATCAGCACCTTGCGAGTTGCGAGGCTGAGGAAGAGGCGTTGTGTCGGCGTGCTGGGAAATAGCCGCGCACCTGGGCACTCATGGCGTGCCGCAAGCGCTCCTGTGAGCGTCATGGCTTTTAGTAGGGAGTATAATTTAATTCGTAAGGTGATCTCATTAGTTTTGGGACGCAAATGATAAATCCCGAAAGTTCGGGAATTATTAGCATCCTTAATTAAGTATGTAAGAGGGAAAGTTTGGAAACCTTGTGTATCCGTACAAATTTTGTAAGTAGGTGCATACAACACAAACTTTAGTACTATATACTATCGCACTACACGTCTCTCTATATATATGCTTGCAAACTGTGCTACTCCCTCCGTCCAGGTGAATAAGTCATCTTTGGTTGTGCACCGTGACCAAGAAGGAGGGAAGACTTTATACACCTAGATGGAGGGAGTACTACTATTACTTATGTATGGGAAAATGCACGTTTTAACATTACGATGCGGTTTTTGTAAAAGTAGAAAAACAACACTAGTCAAGCTTGTGAAATGATTCAATGCAAAACAAATGCAAAAATGCTCGTTTGATTGTTTACTTTTAGCTTCCTTCTCTGTGGTTATTTCTCTGTCGTACTTTGTACAGAGTATCTCACTGGTTGGAAAGGCATGCAAATTCCCAAACCGCTTCCTACACCCTGTATTGAATTTTTTTGCCTAACAAGTTGTGCCGTGCAATTGGAATTCCAACTTGAGTACTAGTACTACTAGTAGGAGTACCAGGGGCCAGTTCTTTAGGCCTCTAGATTAGTAGTAATCCCTTTACTACTAGCTCCGTCCTGGTTTATTGGTCCCCATTGTAATCTGTGTCAAATTTTGATCATAAATTTAACTAATGAAATGTTTGTGATGTCACGTGCACTAACATTTTACCAGTTAAATCTTTGGTCAGAATTTACCACAAATTACAATGGTGACGAATAAACCAGGACGGAGGTACTCCCTCCATTTTTGTATACAAGGCCACTATAAAAAATACATTTTGCATCTATACAAGGCCACCAATAGTAATCGAGACAAATATTAATGATGTTTCCTCGTACTAGTAACCCATGGCTTAATTACTAGCATGCATGTAGTGGATGATAATGACAAACTCATCTACTTCCTCTCTCACGGCCACTCAATTTCTTCTAATGTGCATGCACCCTACTAATTAACCCGGTAAACGAGAAAATAAATTGACTTGTAAAGCACACATTGATTTTTATCTTGGTACCTGTAATTTGAGTTTGTGGCCTTGTATATAAAAATGAAGGGAGTACTAGTAGTAGTTTAGAAGCCCGTATAAATGAGTGAGGCGCCTTAATGTTACTCTCCACTCTGACTAGTCTTATGGGAATAGCTGGGGAAGAGACGACTTATTTTTTAAGCCGCCAAAAGAACTGGCCCTAGGAGTAGTAGCTTTGGATACTAGGAGTAGTAGCTAGGGATCGAGTGTGCGAGATGAACCGGAGAAAGTAAATGCACAGAGATGAAATGCAAAAAAAGACGGAGGGATGTGATGGTTGCTTGTCCGTTTATTTTACCAGGCCACTTATTACTGGCAGTGGTTGGGTTTTGTGATATGACGGCTTTACTGCCGCGCCACGAGCGGGGTGAGACTCCCGTGCAACGCTGCCCTCTACACTTGTACTACATCAGTCATGGTTTATCAGTCCCCCATTGAATTTGACAGAAGATTTAACTGAGAAAATGTTAGTGCATGTCAACAAAAACTATATCATTGGATTCGTATTTGAACATAGTTTTGAATGATATAATTTTAAGTGACATGCATCAACATTTATCGTACTATATATAATGTTAGTTCTATTTCTGGTCGTACTAATCTATAGTAGTAAGGTGCCCGTGCGTTGCACGGAAGAGTGAAATGCACGGGGAGTTGTTTATTTTGACAAAGGACATGGGGGTCATCTCATGTGTAACGGGTATCGATAGGTTTCTTCGGATATTATTTCATCTCTAGAGCTCACAAACATCCGGGTGAAATAGATAAAAAGGTATCTTTTGCAACCAAAAGCGTTCAACTGTTCAACTTGCATCCAAAACTTGTGAAGAAATAACACTTATTGTGCTTTGCAAGAAATGATCTTTAAGAATTCGTTCTTGAGTATCGATTGTTATACATGTTGGCTACAGATGACATGGCACTTTCTTGTAGTCAACTGTTGGCTATACTATTAAGTATTAACCATGCCCTTATACACCTAGACGGAGGGATTAAATCAGGATGACTTGGAAGGGGCAGAGGAGATGTAAGAAATGGTCCATAGTAAGTCTTTCACCAGTACTGTAGTAAAAGTTCATACATGGAAGATTCTAGACTAAACCATAAACGGATACACTTTTATTCATGTGCGATACTCCAATAGAGCAAGATCATGCATGGAAGTCTCCACATGCTTAAACAGCTGATTACATTGACCGAAGACTAATGATCAACATTTTACTTGATAATGCGTATGTCCAGGTGAACCTCCTTGGAGTCCCCGTGCACCGTGTTGGCAGGTAAATATGTCACATCCCTAGCCTCTGGTACTGCCTGGTGTTTGCATCATGTTTAAATTTTGAAACTTGAACTATGGAACTTTGGAAGCCTCAAAACCCTAAATAAAAAAAGGGCAAAAACCCAAAATGCTCTTCTTAGATGTTTAATATTTTTGGCAAGGGTTTTGATCCAAACCAAAAATATTGAACATTTTTAGGGATTTATTTTTGGGACTTTGAATTTAAATCATTAGCTATTTGAATTTGAATTATATTCATATAATTAGAATATAATTTCAAATACCCCCGAAATATTTTATGAGCTTTTGGAAAAGTCCATCTAGCAAAACAAAAATATTCAGAGGAGTTTTTGGCATTGTTTGAATTATTTTTAAATTCAAAACAGTGGCAAAACAAATTTAAAAAAATAGAAAACAGAACAGAAATATAAAACAGAGCAACTTACCTGGCCTTACCTGGTAGCCCACCAGCAGCCCAGCCACTTACCTGGCGCTCACCTGCAGCAGAGCCGGCCCAGCTTCCGTTCCGGCCCAGCCCACCGCCGCCTCCCTCCCCTGTCGTCTTCCTCCCTCGCCAGAAGGACAGAGGCGAGGCGTGGCGAGCGCCGACGCCGCCCCGGCCACCTCCTGCTTGCCGCTTCGCCCTGGCCTCTTCGGGTGAAGCCACGCAGCCCGCTCGCTCCTCTCTCTCACTCTCTCCCGACCCCTTCTCCCTTCTCTACTCTCCCCCTCTCGCGCCCGAGCGCGCTCGTCGCCGCCGTCCACTGCCACCACGGCCACCGGGCCTCCCTCGCTTCCCCGACTAGCCCACAAGCTCCGCCACTCCGTCCTCGACCCATCTCACCAAGACACGCCCCTCCAGAAGCCCCCGAACGACCTCACCGGGCTCGTCTTCTATCTCGGACCCGCCGGCCATCACCGTCAAATTCGTCGGCCCCGGACCGTCCCCGACCTCGCCGAGCGTTCCGTCGTCATCGCCGTGAGCTCCTGCTCCTGCTCCCCCTCTCTGCTCCCTATCTCGCACGTTGTAGCTGCCGCACCACATCCAACCGCACGCGCCGCCGCCCACACTCGTCGCCGGTGATGCTCCGGTGACCATTTGGTCCCGGGCATGCGCCCAACGCGCTCCCCGCATCGCGTAGAGCCTCCGAGGCACCTCGCCGCGCTCGTTTGCGCACCACAGCCCCATCCCCACTTGCACCCGAGCTTCGGCCGCCACCAAGCTCGTCGCCGACGCCGATTCCGGCCGCCCCGACCCCAACCGACTCCACCAGAAGTTGCGGCATGTTCCCAGCTACCCATAGCCACCCTCCGCAGCTCGTTTGGTTGCCGAAACGGCCAAAACCACTCTCGCCGCCGCATCGGGCTCGCCGTCGGCTAAACGCCGGTGACCGTTCACCCTTGACCGGCGTGGGTTGACCCCACTGCCCGGTTTGACTCTCCCCTCTCTCCCACTGACATGCGGGCCCCGCCCGGCTAACCAAGTTAGTTAGGGTTAATTTTAATTAGGTTAGTTAGTCCAGACACTGACACGCAGGGCCCACAGGTCAGTTTGACCCGGACCAGCCCCTGTTGACTCTGCTGAGGTCAGCATGACGCCATGCTGACGCAATATTCCTTTTCTGGAATTTAATTAATTTTATTAATAATCAGGAAATTCCAGAAATAGCTAAAACTTCAATAAATCATAGAAAATTAACCGTAACTCCAAATGAAATAATTTATATATGAAAAATTATCAGAAAAATCCAATCTATCCATCTATACCATTTTCATGCATATTAGAACAACTTATAGCTGCTGTTTAGCACAATTCAATTAAATGGCATTTAAATAACCACATGTGGAGTTTGAATTTGAATCCTGGATTCAAACCAACTTCATTTAATCTGGTTTAGTTGCATCAGCACAAATCACATCATATTGCCATGTCACATTCATGCATCATATTGTCGCATTGCATTGATTGCGTTCTTCCTTGTTTGCCGGTAATTGTCCCCTCTCGATAGACGTGTACCGGCGATGTGATCGATGACACCGATGAAGAACTATATTATCTTCAGAAGTGCCAGGCAAGCAAAACCCCCTTGTTCATTCCGATACAATTCCACTCTCTCGCTCCTGCTCTCTTTTACTGCATTAGGACAACAACGATTCATCTGTTACTTGCTGCGGTAGCTGAACCCCTTTATCCTTTGCATGACCTGTCATTCCACAGTAAATAGATGAAACCCACTAGTATGAGTAGGAGTTGTTTGAGCCCTGTTGTGCCTACTCATTCATGTTTGTTTGTCATGCCTGCTACTGCTTAGAGTTGAGTCAGGTCTGATTCATCGGGGATGAATCAGAGGTGTGTGAACATGTCCTACTATGTGTGAGCTAAGTGTGTGAACACAATTTGGTAAAAGGTATCGGTGAGAGGCCATGTAGGAGTACATGGTGGGTTGTCTCATTGAAGCCGTCCTCAGGAACTGAGTTCTGTGTTTGTGATCCATGATTCAGCTACTACCATACATTGGGCCCTGAAATATGACCCCGCTCGACTTCTTATTCACCCTTGTCCTCTGTCCAGGAGTTGCAAGTAGTTTCTGGTGTTTGTAGTATGCTGGAGGCCGTGGACAGCGCTGACTGTAGGGGTGGGCTGTGATGCGGTAGGCACGTGGCCGGGTATACCGGGCGCCCGTTTGGTGTCACGGAACCCTGTTCACATCGTTTGGGGCTGTGAGCGAAACTCCGGCCGGATCTCCTCATGGATGGAACCCGAATAGGCGATAAACCTGGACTAGAGACTTGAGTGTTTAGGTAGGTCGTGGTCTACACCCACGTCGGCTTTCGCTTGAAGTCTGCCAAGCACATGTCGTGTGCAGACGCTAAGTGGTGGAAACATGTATGAAGAAGTACACCCCTGCAGGGTTAACATCATCTATTCGAATAGCCGTGTCCGCGGTAAAGGACTTCTGGGTTGCTTATATCAGTTCATAGACAAGTGAAAGTGGATACTCTAAAATACGCAAGATAAGCGTGAGTGCTATGGTTGGCGTTCTCGCAGGGAGACGGGAGCGGATCCATAGTGGTGTATTGATATGGTGAATATGTGGACTCGTGTGCGCCACCTCAAAAGAGTTACTTGCAGTCGTAGTTCAGGATAGCCACCAAGTCAAAGCTGGCTTGCTGCAGTTAAACCCCACCATCCCCTTTGTTGATAATGATGCATATGTAGTTAGTTCTGATGTAAGTCTTGCTGGGTACATTTGTACTCACGTTGCTTAATTTATGTTTTTGTAGAGAGACTTCGGTCTCGCTAGTAGTTCCGCGTGGACTTCGACGTTTAGCTTGTTACCTCAGCTACGATCTTGTGCCCTCGGCAGGATCTAGTAGATAGTCAGGCTTCTCAGCCTTTTTCATTTATAGATGTCTGTACTCAGACATGATAGCTTCCGCTTGTGTTTTGATTTGTATGCTCTGAATGTTGGGTCATGAGACCCATGTTTGTAATATCTCGCTCCTCGGAGCCTATTGGATAAACTACTTGAGTCGTAGAGTCATTTTGTGATGCCATGTTGTATTGCACATATCGAGCATATTGTGTGTATGTTATTGAAATGCTTGGTATGTGTGGGATCTGACTATCTAGTTGTTTATCTTTAGTAGCCTCTCTTACCGGGAAATGTCTCCTAGTGTTTCCACCGAGCCATGGTAGCTTGCTACTGCTCCGAAACACGTAGGCTGGCCGGCATGTGTCCTTCTTCGTTCCTGTGTCTGTCCCTTCGGGGAAATGTCACACGATGAATACCAGAGTCCTGTTAGCCCGCTACAGCCCGGTTCACCGGAGTCCTGCTAGCCCAGTGCTACAGCCTGGATTCACTCGCTGATGACCGACACGTTCGATGCTGGGTCACGGATGCCTGTCCCTATAAGTTTGTGCCACTTTGGGTTTACGACTAGCCATGTCAGCCCGGGCTCCTTATCATATGGATGCTAGCGACACTGTCATATACGTGTGCCAACAGGCGCAAACGGTCCCGGGTAAAGGTAAGGCGACACCCGTGGGAATACCGTGCGTGAGGCCGCAAAGTGATATGAGGTGTTACATGCTAGATCGATGTGGCATTGAGTCGGGGTCCTGACAGCGTTGGTATCAGAGCTTGACTGCATGTAGGATTACCAAGCCAAACTGGTCGAAGTTGAGTCTAGAAATTCTTTAGTTATATAAGGGAATTGATTGTGGGATGGAACGTAAGGCTCTTTTTACTCCTTATACTTTATGCCCTTCTGATCTGAGTCATCTTATCTTTCCTACGGGGATTAAGAACTAGGCTATCTCTTCTTTCTATCAGGATCACGTGTTACTAATCCGTAGACTTATAAGATTGTTGGATTTAAGCTTGAGTTCAGTTCCTACTACTTCTGTATGTTAACTGTTGATCTCCAAACCTTGATATTGTGCCTCTGAGTGGCTATGCCACCATTTTTGTAGCATGTTTCAAATCTTTTTGAGCATTTACAGCCGTTATGCTGTCCGAGTCATCTCAGGTCTCTACACAGTCTGATGCACTTGCAAATTCCTTCCTCCCGTTTCGATGTTCCTTTGGGCCAGATTAACCACACTAATCAATGAGTTGAGGTACTCTGTTACCTTGACATATATGTTGGAGATATTATTATGACCCTAGGTGTCTTAGGGGATCATCTAGTAATTTAGCCATGATTTGTGTTCCCAGTGTGATGATTCTGGCCATCATTCTCGAAAGCATCCCGTGATGCTACTTAGTAATAGGTATTCTGTTCCTGGGTTCTTGAACCCGAGATTCACTCTACCTACTTCATGTTGATAGTAATTGCTAGTGCCTTTAGGATATTAGTAACCTTTGCGATAGTCCTTGAAGTCCGTGGTATCTTCTTCTTCCAAATACCATGAACTACTTATGGCAGAAGTTCCTCGTTGAACTGAAATATCACAACAGGATTATTCTTGATGAGTTCTCCATTATATATTGTGGCTCTGCCAGTTCTACCTTTCTGCATGGGTTATCCGGAAGAAATATGTTGAACTTTGTTCGACATGCTAAACCATGCATCCACAACTCAGAAAATCGTATGTTCCTTTGAGTTGTCCCTCTTTAGTTGTCTTCTGACCCTCGTTTATCAATTGATAGTCAAGAGTATGCGTGCAATCGTTCATCGATACCTATTACTCTTGTGGTCCGTCAAGCCATTCTATTCCGGAATGCTAGGAGAAACAAACTCCAGTACCTCATCCATATCTAGGATTGGGTCAAAACAATTGTACTCTGCAGATCAAAATGCCAATCCATCTTTTGCTCTGTTCTACCTTGGAGTATTACCATCTTTATATCAAGAATGTCATGGGAATTGCACACCATCCTATGAACTCTTGACACAGTGATACTTCTCACCATCATTAGTCATTCCTTGGTCTTCGTGTTGATGCAACAGGAATGTCGACAAGTGAGTCGTGATGTGTGAAATCAATACTGCTAGCAACTCCGTTGTTTGGTAGTTAAAGGACAATAATTTCATTCTTAGCATGTTGGTTAGTGAATCATCATTCTAAGATTGATCGTGCTACCTAGTCCATTCTCCTGGTTCACTCCTCGATCGATGAGTTAGGATTATTTCAAATCCTTGCCCTATTGATCATATCGTCTTGCCCTGAAAAGCAGGATTATCCTCGATCTTAGTAACATATCGGTGGTTCGTGATTTTCCGGATATCTTCTCGAAAGTATCACCAGGTTGTCACCTGACTGTTATGTTGAGCTCGTGATCAAGTTGGTTTATCCTGTAAACCACCCTTTCTCCAAGAATCCGTGTTGGATACCCCTGAGCTAGTTGGTTAAGCTATGCATCAACTTGGAGAGTTGGAAGATAGAAGCTTGTCCGATATAGTTCATTATAAGGGATGTCTTGTATGTGTTGAAGAAAGTTGATATTTTCATCGACTGAACCTCGTGATCAGTTAATGGACCTATCATTTTTATCCAACCTTTGATTGGAGTATGGGCTATCATCCAATCAGACCAGAACCAATGATATTCGTAATGTTGTCTTACTCGTGGTTGATCCCTCGAGCATACACCATTATATCTTTTGGGTCTGACCAATGCTATCACTTGTTCACTTAACTATGGAATTCCTTTTAAAAGGAAACCCAGATGAATTGTTGTTGTGCCCATTGACAACATCCTTGTCTTCTCCATAATTTTGCTGAACATTAAGCTAGTGTTGGAAACTTTTGAAAGCATTTGTTCATGCTAGCTCATGAAGCATATGTTCGGATGTAAGAAGTGACTTCCTCTAGATCATGTGCATTTGATGCAAGCTGCCGCCGTGGACTCGAGAAAGTCAATGTTGCTTCCTCTGGAATCATTGCAAGTCAGTCATGCACACGTGCGAAGTATTCTGTGGTCTGGAGACTTGCAACCTTCATTCCATGTGTGTATCCTAGCACACCAAGCCACTGACTGATTTGTTCAAGGAGAAGGAGTATCTTCATAAGAGCTAATCCGGACTTATGAAAGAACTTCGATATCCTCGCTGATGGTTCCCAACCAGAACTCGGTAGTGTTTTATTGTAAGACTACCATGTGGGCATGCTTGTCTGGGACAACGTGTTCACATGTTTGTAGCAGAACCAGCTCATGTTTTGGAGCTTGCTATCGTAGTTCATCTCCCGAGAATCCCGCAACGTCATCTCGTCGATTTGTGTTGCAAACTTTCATTTTTCTTCCTAGACTCGATGAGTCTGGAATATCCTGACACCAACCAGATCTGAATCTCAGGCAGATATGATGGTTGGAACATTTCCCCAAGAACTATAATATTGGTTCCTCGATAACTGGTAAAGTGGATGTCGTGGCCAGCACCACCCAGCCGAAAGACCTATTATTGTAGTATCTTGATTGAAGAAGTTGGCCACCTCCCCATAAGGATTTCGTAGGATTTACCTCCGTAACTGTTCCTTATGGATTCTATTGCTCCCGAAGTCCGACCTTTTACTTGATGTTCTAGTTATCAAACCATATCTATGAATGGGATACACTAGCACATCAAGGAGAACATTAGAAGCGGAGTGCTAAATGTCTCTCGGTCGATCATCCAGATTTTTTTTCCTTGGCATTGCTAGGGTGAAATCTGAGAAAGTGTTATCTTCCTTTGCATCTGCATCATCCATCATCATTCATCATGGTAGCAAGTTGTGTTGCCAGGATCCTTGACACGGATGTTGGTAAAACCTTGATGATTATGGAAATGCTCAAGTTCTTGAGAGCACGCACAAGCGCTACGTGTTATCATCGGCTCTAACTGGGATTCCTCTCAGTTTCCTCGGCAATGCTATGACCTTTTCAAACAGTGAATCCACTCTCTATTGTTGGGTTCTTCCCTAGTTACCAGAATCATTCCCAGCATTTGCATTTTGTTCCTAGCTTGCACCGCCAATGTGCCATTCTACCATGGGTCTCTTCCATTTCCGGTGATAAGCAAATTCATCCATTACGTTGTCTTCAACAAGGTAATCCACATCATCCAAGTCCGAGTATGCCATTCTACCGACCCCCGCCAAACGATCGCTTGAGAATTGCCTTAGGCTGGTATAAAGGTTTTCAATGATCTCTGAATCAAAGGTAATTCTTTTTGCCACTTAAGGAAATAATCTACGAATCACCCTCCTCCAGGATGTTTCGTCGTGGTATCATGGCAACTCAACTCCTCACTACGTGGACAATCGTTTACCACCTTCTTAAGTGTGGAATTGTTGTCCACCTAGTGAACCTTCGTCATCCGTTTCTTTCCACCCCTCTTGATGTGTATCTCGTGTCTCAACCCGAGAGATGGTTCTATGTCTCATTCCGTGAGTTATTCGACCTTTGAGAAGATCGATCCTTCCAGAATCTTTTTTCCCTCTCGTTGTCATGTTAGCTAGAGTTCTCAGAGCAAGACATCAAGACAAAGATGGTGATCAAATCAACGTTCCTATGAAGTGCAAGTTGGATCGTGAAGATTGCGTTAGTTGCGTTCCCCTTCATCCTACCCTACGCTTGAATCTCGGGACGAGATTCTTGTTTAGTGGGGGCGAGTTGTCACATCCCTAGCCTCTGGTACTGCCTGGTGTTTGCATCATGTTTAAATTTTGAAACTTGAACTGTGGAACTTTGGAAGCCTCAAAACCCTAAATAAAAAAAGGGCAAAAACCCTAAAATCTCATTCATTGTTCCAAAATGCTCTTCTTAGATGTTTAATATTTTTGGCAAGGGTTTTGATCCAAACCAAAAATATTGAACATTTTTAAGGATTTATTTTTGGGACTTTGAATTTAAATCATTAGCTATTTGAATTTGAATTATATTCATATAATTAGAATATAATTTCAAATACCCCTGAAATATTTTATGAGCTTTTGGAAAAGTCCATCTAGCAAAACAAAAATATTCAGAGGAGTTTTTGGCATTGTTTGAATTATTTTTAAATTCAAAATAGTGGCAAAACAAATTTAAAAAAAATAGAAAACAGAACAGAAATATAAAACAGAGCAACTTACCTGGCCTTACCTGGTAGCCCACCAGCAGCCCAGCCACTTACCTGGCGCTCACCTGCAGCAGAGCCGGCCCAGCTTCCGTTCCGGCCCAGCCCACCGCCGCCTCCCTCCCCTGTCGTCTTCCTCCCTCGCCAGAAGGACAGAGGCGAGGCGTGGCGAGCGCCGACGCCGCCCCGGCCACCTCCTGCTTGCCGCTTCGCCCTGGCCTCTTCGGGTGAAGCCACGCAGCCCGCTCGCTCCTCTCTCTCACTCTCTCCCGACCCCTTCTCCCTTCTCTGCTCTCCCCCTCTCGCGCCCGAGCGCGCTCGTCGCCGCCGTCCACTGCCACCGGGCCTCCCTCGCTTCCCCGACTAGCCCACAAGCTCCGCCACTCCGTCCTCGACCCATCTCACCGAGCCACGCCCCTCCAGAAGCCCCCGAACGACCTCACCGGGCTCGTCTTCTACCTCGGACCCGCCGGCCATCACCGTCAAATTCGTCGGCCCCGGACCGTCCCCGACCTCGCCGAGCGTTCCGTCGTCATTGTCGTGAGCTCCTGCTCCTGCTCCCCCTCTCCGCTCCCTCTCTCGCACGCTGTAGCTGCCACACCACATCCAACCGCACGCGCCGCCGCCCGCACTCGTCGCCGGTGATGCTCCGGTGACCATTTGGTCCCGGGCATGCGCCCAACGCGCTCCCCGCATCGCGTAGAGCCTCCGAGGCACCTCGCCGCGCTCGTTTGCGCACCGCAGCCCCATCCCCACTTGCACCCAAGCTTCGGCCGCCGCCGAGCTCGTCGCCGGCGCCGATTCCGGCCGCCCCGACCCCAACCGACTCCACCAGAAGTTGCGGCATGTTCCCAGCTACCCATAGCCACCCTCCGCGGCTCGTTTGGTTGCCGAAACGGCCAAAACCACTCTCGCCGCCGCGTCGGGCTCGCCGTCGGCTAAACGCCGGCGACTGTTGACCCTTGACCGGCGTGGGTTGACCCCACTGCCCGGTTTGACTCTCCCCTCTCTCCCACTGACATGCGGGCCCCGCCCGGCTAACCAAGTTAGTTAGGGTTAATTTTAATTAGGTTAGTTAGTCCAGACACTGACACGCAGGGCCCATAGGTTAGTTTGACCCGGACCAGCCCCTGTTGACTCTGCTGAGGTCAGCATGACGCCATGCTGACGCAATATTCCTTTTCTGGAATTTAATTTATTTTATTAATAATCAGGAAATTCCAGAAATAGCTAAAACTTCAATAAATCATAGAAAATTAACCGTAACTCCAAATGAAATAATTTATATATGAAAAATTATCAGAAAAATCCAATCTATCCATCTATACCATTTTCATGCATGTTAGAACAACTTATAGCTGCTGTTTAGCACAATTCAATTAAATGGCATTTAAATAACCACATGTAGAGTTTGAATTTGAATCCTGGATTCAAACCAACTTCATTTAATCTGGTTTAGTTGCATCAGCACAAATCACATCATATTGCCATGTCACATTCATGCATCATATTGTCGCATTGCATTGATTGCGTTCTTCCTTGTTTGCCGGTAATTGTCCCCTCTCGATAGACGTGTACCGGCGATGTGATCGATGACACCGATGAAGAACTATATTATCTTCAGAAGTGCCAGGCAAGCAAAAACCCCTTGTTCATTCCGATACAATCCCACTCTCTCGCTCCTGCTCTCTTTTACTGCATTAGGACAACAATGATTCATCTGTTACTTGCTGCGGTAGCTGAACCCCTTTATCCTTTGCATGACCTGTCATTCCACAGTAAATAGATGAAACCCACTAGTATGAGTAGGAGTTGTTTGAGCCCTGTTGTGCCTACTCATTCATGTTTGTTTGTCATGCCTGCTACTGCTTAGAGTTGAGTCAGGTCTGATTCATCGGGGATGAATCAGAGGTGTGTGAACATGTCCTACTATGTGTGAGCTAAGTGTGTGAACACGATTTGGTAAAAGGTATCGGTGAGAGGCCATGTAGGAGTACATGGTGGGTTGTCTCATTGAAGCCGTCCTCAGGAACTGAGTTCTGTGTTTGTGATCCATGATTCAGCTACTACCATGCATTGGGCCCTGAAATATGACCCCGCTCGACTTCTTATTCACCCTTGTCCTCTGTCCAGGAGTTGCAAGTAGTTTCTGGTGTTTGTAGTATGCTGGAGGCCGTGGACAGCGCTGACCGTAGGGGTGGGCTGTGATGCGGTAGGCACGTGGCCGGGTATACCGGGCGCCCGTTTGGTGTCACGGAACCCTATTCACATCGTTTGGGGCTGTGAGCGAAACTCCGGCCGGATCTCCTCATGGATGGAACCCGAATAGGCGATAAACCTGGACTAGAGACTTGAGTGTTTAGGTAGGTCGTGGTCTACACCCACGTCGGCTTTCGCTTGAAGTCTGCCGAGCACATGTCGTGTGCAGACGCTAAGTGGTGGAAACATGTATGAAGAAGTACACCCCTGCAGGGTTAACATGATCTATTCGAATAGCCGTGTCCGCGGTAAAGGACTTCTGGGTTGCTTATATCAGTTCATAGACAAGTGAAAGTGGATACTCTAAAATACGCAAGATAAGCGTGAGTGCTATGGATGGCGTTCTCGTAGGGAGACGGGAGTGGATCCATAGTGGTGTATTGATATGGTGAATATGTGGACTCGTGTGCGCCACCTCAAAAGAGTTACTTGCAGTCGTAGTTCAGGATAGCCACCGAGTCAAAGCTGGCTTGCTGCAGTTAAACCCCACCATCCCCTTTGTTGATAATGATGCATATGTAGTTAGTTCTGATGTAAGTCTTGCTGGGTACATTTGTACTCACGTTGCTTAATTTATGTTTTTGCAGAGAGACTTCGGTCTCGCTAGTAGTTCTGCGTGGACTTCGACGTTTAGCTTGTTACCTCAGCTACGATCTTGTGCCCTCGGCAGGATCTGGTAGATAGTCAGGCTTCTCAGCCTTTTTCATTTATAGATGTCTGTACTCAGACATGATAGCTTCCGCTTGTGTTTTGATTTGTATGCTCTGAATGTTGGGTCATGAGACCCATGTTTGTAATATCTCGCTCCTCGGAGCCTATTGGATAAACTACTTGAGTCGTAGAGTCATTTTGTGATGCCATGTTGTATTGCACATATCGAGCATATTGTGTGTATGTTATTGAAATGCTTGGTATGTGTGGGATCTGACTATCTAGTTGTTTATCTTTAGTAGCCTCTCTTACCGGGAAATGTCTCCTAGTGTTTCCACTGAGCCATGGTAGCTTGCTACTGCTCCGAAACACTTAGGCTGGCCGGCATGTGTCCTTCTTCGTTCCTGTGTCTGTCCCTTCGGGGAAATGTCACGCGATGAATACCGGAGTCCTGTTAGCCCGCTACAGCCCGGTTCACCGGAGTCCTGCTAGCCCAGTGCTACAGCCTGGATTCACTCGCTGATGACCGACACGTTCAATGCTGGGTCACGGATGCCTGTCCCTGTAAGTTTGTGCCACTTTGGGTTTACAACTAGCCATGTCAGCCCGGGCTCCTTATCATATGGATGCTAGCGACACTGTCATATACGTGTGCCAACAGGCGCAAACGGTCCCGGGTAAAGGTAAGGCGACACCCGTGGGAATACTGTGCGTGAGGCCGCAAAGTGATATGAGGTGTTACATGCTAGATCGATGTGGCATTGAGTCGGGGTCCTGACAAAATAAGACCATGGGTTTTCCGAGTCCACATTGGCAGGAAGGTCCCAGCACCGCAGAGTCCAAGTCTGTTCGACGTAGCCGGTGGCGCCGCCCATGTGACCCGGAGGGGTAGTAACACTGAGCATGCACCCGTACATCGGCCTCGTGTCAATGTCAGCGTTAGCAGCGTCGCCCCTGATGCACTCTACAGAGATGGGGCGGCGGCTTGCGCGGGCCTCGCCGGTGCCCACGATCAAGAGGAAGACGCTGTCGTCCCCCTCCGAGACTAGCAGGCGGCGGTGATCCTCCAGCGACTCTGGCATGGTGAACGGGTAGCACGTCTCGTACTTGATGTTCTCCGCCAAGGGCCAGTAGTGACCACTGCACGCATCCGTCAGGTGATGCACCATGTCCGCCGGCGAGCCCCAAAATGGCATCGGGCACTCATAGCAGTAGATGAAGGGCTCCTTGGAGGCATCGACCAGGCCGTCGATGAAATGAGAGTGGCTGTAGGGGACGTTGTAGTAGGATACAGAGTAGAAACATGAATTCTACCATGTTTTCGAACAGGAAGGACAGAAACACATACGGGGCAATGGGAGCAGCACCGTTGGCGTTGAGGTTGTCGCCCATGTTGTTGAGGAAGAGGTTGCCGAGGTCGGGGAAGAAGTCTTTGTCGGTGAAGTAGTGGCTGCCAGTAGTCGCGAGAGTGTGCTCCCCAAATTTCAACAACCCCCACCGAATGGAGCGCCAGAGGGAGTGGCTGTAGGGGACATTGCGGCCGCCGAATGGAGCGGAGGAGTGGCACACGAAGCAGTAGATGGTGTCCTTACTAGTACTCCCTAGTTTCTATCTACTCTTATAGAAAACCGATTTGGTGATGATGGTGTGCCTGCCATCTTGTAATATAGACCGTCCAATCTATATCTGACGGATAGAAAGCCAACTAACAATTTTACAAAAGATACCCGCACCTCTCTCCACATTTACAGATAAGGCCTTGCCTCGTTCATCCTTTTCTCCCACAACCTCGTGCTCCTCCCTAAGTCTCTATCTCTACTCTTATCTCTATCTCTACTACTCTTCTTTGTTTTTTATAACAAATCGAATAGTACTGTGCGGTCCATTGCTCGCCCGGCTGAACACGCCTCCTCGCCTCCATCATCACCAACTGAGTCTTTTATAGGAGTAGGAGTAGAGAAAAAACCGAGTTGGTGATGATGGTGTGTCGTGCAATGCACGGGCATCTTGCTATTTTTTGCATATAATTCCAAACACCACGTAGCACGGTCTTTGACCATTTTACAACTATGTTAGTATCATTGTTTTTTTTAACGGGATGTTATCATTGTTAGTGGTCAGCCGGTGCAAGTTATTGCCCCGTGTGTTTTAACCTTTTCTTTAGTAATGATATCTGGCGATTGTTCGGCACGAGCTCAATCCTGGCGAATCCCACGTAACCGTCAGATTTCCATCCGACAGTGGCCTGTTTTTAAGCCATACACAAGTATTGTAACTGCGTCGCGGGCATTTGCAACTGTCATGTCTCCCAGTGAACATTTGCCGGGGATTGGAGTTAGCACGGTTCGTAGTCGTTCCACGCTTGGGCATTGAAGTTTGTAACTATTTTAGATTAGAATATACTACTACTCCGGTGCTAGTAGTAGAGCAGAGTCCTACTCTACTACTCTACTCAAGCAAGTTAGGGCATAGTAGTAGGTATTGTAGGTAGTACCAGTAAGGTGATCACTCAAGCAAGTTGTCTGGCATCGATATGACCCTACGCTGCTGGTATGTGTCTCGTAAGTCAAGCGGCACATATTCGCTTCTCCATCTTTGTCCGCACATAATCTCGTCCAATCTTCCATCCCCGCTAAGGTGCCTCCCCCCTCGTCCGAAACCCAAGCACAAACAATGGCAGAACCGAGAAGTGTCCGCTGAAAGAGTGGCTGGAATTCGCTCCCCACAGAGGTAATCAAGCTCATTGTTTCACGTGTGGACAATCTCAGTACCATGCTGCTCTCCGTGTGCTCGTCGGGGCTGTACCGTTTACTCAAAGCCCTCAGGCCAGAGCTTTTTAAGCTAGCTCCTTGCTTGCTGATGCCACCTGATCTTCAGAAATGGCATGTCACACAGCATAACGATCATAGGGTGGCGAGCATCAACCCCCTTGACTGCGATCCGATCCCCGTCACCCTCAACTACATTAATGGTATGTACTGGGTCGGCATGAACACGTCTTGGATGGTGCTCGTCGATGGTCACCGCAGCTGGATGCTCATGGAGGTCTACACCCGGTGATTGATCCCCCTTCCTTCGATTAACACTCCACTGCTTTGGCACCGCGGCACAGAATACTTGGAATCTTATAGTAGCCAACATGATACCAAGTTTGATTTGCTCACGGTTGTAATCTGCCAAGTGCCCACAAGATCTGTTAATTATAAAGACTTCAGGCTAATTGTGTTCTTCAACCGCGGTCTCGCCTATCTGACAGGTCACTGCGGTAAGTGGATAAATCTGCATGTCCATCGCAGGATCATACATCCTCCATGGTTCTCTGATGCCATTGAACACAAGGGCTTCATTCATGTTGTCGACTCCTTCTATGGCTGGACGTATTGCTAGCCTACTCCAGTCATCGCTACAATCGGATGTTACAGCAGTATGTTACTTTCCTATGATATCATGATGGCTTGGTTATATTACTGTCAACATTTACTGAAAAAATATTCATGCTCATAACATGTTGTTCTTAAGATTGACTACATCAAGAGCCCTTTTTTATTTGACTCCAACTTGATATGATGTTGTAGGCCGCCTGGTGTCCCTACCCTTCCTAATCCCAGAACCTTTCAAAGAAAAGCGTCATGACAGTTGCAGGTGGTTCCTGGCTCGATCAGACGACGGCGAACGATTAATGATCATTCGCATGTACCGGATGTGTTGTTTCGCGGAATACAATCACAGTCACTACAAGGTCTTTGAGCAGGATCCCGGCTTCTCTGGACCTTCAGGAATTTTTGACTAGAGGCTGGTAAGTAGCCTTGGTACACACACTCTGTTGGTCAGACTGAATTATCTGATTAACTAGGAGATAACCGACGACAAGGATCATGATGGCAGTCGGTTTCGTTCATCAGGCAAAATTGTGTGTACACAGCGTACCATGTGTCTCTTCATGCACCATACCATGATATGTCCCGCCACGCTCTACAGCCCAAAGTAGGAGAGAGGGTCGCAAGTATCAGACTTCGACCTACTGGCTGGAGTTTCCCCCATCAGGTACCCATCTGGTTCAAGCCGTCAGCCAATCTCCACATCTTAATAAATAGTAATGTCTAACTGAGCCAGTTAGTTAGATGCGTACACTTGGTGTAGTAGGATCTTTATTTAGTTTGATGCATACACTTGTTCTTTTTTGGTAGCCCTTTTGTAATAATGGTTGATGTTTGGTTTGGAAGAGTGAGTTGCGTCTTCACTCTTCTGGCCTGCTTACTACTTCTGTTGCAACCCCAGCCCTGGTTCCTGCTGCTGTTGTTTTCAATGTACAATTAGTAGTATATTTTGTCTATTGGTTGAATAAATGTGTTGTTAGAACGACAAACGTGATGTTTTGGAAGTCGTTGCACGATTCGATCATGTGCCCCGTACCGTACGTGACGCATACTATTTATCGTACGGAACACATTTTCCACTTGTCGATAACATGCAGCCCACTGATGAAGGCCCAATAGAGGAGCCCATAATTAACTGGAAGGGAGGCTCTCACATGAATCTGGCCCAGGTACATGCTCATGGTCCCCTAAACATAAATAAGTAAGTAAATAAATAAATAAAGCTAAATCCTCATGCACCAGTTCTTTAAATTCATGATTTAACAGGAGGATATTATTTCCTATGATAGTGTCGTTACATCCAGTCGATATTATTGTTAGGCAAAGATAGCGACCAGTCTTCTTTCTCCCAGCATTTTCTTCCTGCAACTAGCGGACCCATGCAAATCGTAGTCAAAGTCGTCAATAGTTCCGGTCCATTATGTCAGGACCCCGACTCAATGCCACATCGATCTAGCATGTAACACCTCATATCACTTTGCGGCCTCACGCACGGTATTCCCACGGGTGTCGCCTTACCTTTGCCCGGGACCGTTTGCGCCTTTTGGCACACGTATATGACAGTGTCGCTAGCATCCATATGATAAGGAGCCCGGGCTGACATGGCTAGTCGTAAACCCAAAGCGGCACAGACTTACAGGGACAGGCATCCATGACCCAGCATCGATTGTGTCGGTCATCAGCGAGTGAATCCAGGCTGTAGCACTGGGCTAGCAGGACTCCGGTGAACCGGGCTGTAGCGGGCTAACAGGACTCCGGTATTCACCGCGTGACATTTCCCCGAAGGGACAGACACAGGAACGAAGAAGGACACATGCCGGCCAGCCTAAGTGTTCCGGAGCAGTAGCAAGCTACCATGGCTCGGTGGAAACACTAGGAGACATTTCCCCGTAAGAAAGGCTACTAAAGATAAACAACTAGATGGTCAGATCCCACACATACCAAGCATTTCAATAACATACACACAATATGCTCGATATGTGCAAATACAACATGGCATCACAACATGACTCTATGACTCAAGTAATCTATTCAATAGGCTCCGAGGAGCGAGATATTACAAACATGGGTCTCATGACCCAACACTCAGAGCATACAAGTCAAAGCACAAGCGGAAGCTATCATGTCTGAGTACAGACAACTATAAATGAAAAAGGCTGAGAAGCCTGACTATCTATCAGATCCTGCCAAGGGCACAAGATCGTAGCTGAGGTAACAAGCTAAACGTCGAAGTCCACGTGAAGCTACTAGCGAGACCGAGGTCTCTCTGCAAAAACATAAAATAGGCAAACGTGAGTACAAATGTACCCAGCAAGACTTACATCAGAACTATCTACATATGCATCATTATCAACAAAGGGATGGTGGGGTTTAACTGCAGCAAGCCAGCTTTGACCCGGTGGCTATCCTGAACTACGACTGCGAGTAACTTTTTTGAGGTGGCGCACACGAGTCCACATATTCACCATATCAATACACCACTATGGATCCGCTCCCGTCTCCCTACGAGAACGCCATCCATAGCACTCACGCTTATCTTGCGTATTTTAGAGTATCCACTTTCACTTGTCTATGAACTGATATAAGCAACCCAGAGGTCCTTTTCCGCGGACACGGCTATTCGAATAGATGATGTTAACCCTGCAGGGGTGTACTTCTTCACACACGCTCTCACCACTTACCGCCGTTTACACGATATGTACTCGGCAACCTTCAAGCGGAAGCCCAACGTGGGTGTCGGCCACGGCCTGCCTAAACACTCAAGTCTCTAGTCCAGGTTTATCGCCTATTCGGGTTCCATCCATGAGGAGATCCGGCCGGAGTTTCGCTCACAGCCCCAAACGATGTGTACAGGGTTCCGTGACACCAAACGGGTGCCCGGTTTACCCGGCCACGTGCCTACCGCATCACAGCCCACCCCTACGGTCAGCGCTGTCCACGGCCTCCAGCATACTACAAACACCAGAAACTACTTGCAACTCCTGGACACAGGACAAGGGTGATTAAGAAGCCGAGAGGGTCCATTGGTTTCGGGCCCAATGCATGGTAGTAGCTGAATCATGGATCACAAACACAGAACTCAGTTCCTGAGGACGGCTGCAGTGAGACAACCCACCATGTACTCCTACATGGCCTCTCACCGCTACCTTTACCAAATCGTGTTCACACGCTTAGCTCACACACCGTAGGACATGTTCACACACCTCTGATTCATCCCCGATGAATCAGACCTGACTCAACTCTAAGCAGTAGCAGGCATGACAAACAAACATGAATGAGTAGGCACAACAGGGCTCAAACAACTCCTACTCATGCTAGTGGGTTTCATCTATTTACTGTGGCAATGACAGGTCATGCAAAGGATAAAGGGGTTCAGCTACCGCAGCAAGTAACAGATGAATCGTTGTTGTCCTAATGCAGTAAAAGAGAGCAGGAGCGAGAGAGTGGGATTTTATCGGAATGAACAAGGGGGTTTTGCTTGCCTGGCACTTCTGAAGATAACATTGGGTCTTCATCAGTGTCAACGATCACATCATCGGTATCACGTCTATCGAGAGGGAACAAATACCGGCAACACAGAAAAACACAATCAATGCAATGCACAATATGATGCATGATCATGACATGGCAAAATGAATGTGTTTTGAGCTAATGCAACTAGCAACAGATTAAATGAAGTTGGTTTGAATACAAGATTCAAATTCAAACTCCATATGTGATTATTTAAATGCCCTTTATATGATTTGTGCTAAACAGCAGCTATAAGTTGTTCTAACATGCATGAAAATGGTACAGATGGATTCCTTGAATTTTTCTGATAATTTTTCATATATAAATTATTTAATTTGGAGTTACGGTTAATTTTCTATGAATTTTAGAAGTTTATATTCATTTTCTGGAATTTCAGAATTAAATTAAATCCAGAAAACATTACTGCGTCAGCATGACGTTGGCATGACGTCAGCAAGTCAACAGGGGCCGGCTCGGGTCAAACCTGACGTGTGGGGTCCACACGTCAGTGACACAGGGGCTAATCCCGGTCAAACCCAGCGCTGACTGGGGTTTGACCAGGGGTGGGGCCCGCTGTCAGTGGCCTAGGGGGTTGATTAGTGTGTGGGGGGGGGTTAGCCGCTAATGATGCCCACGTCATCATCGCCGGACTTACGCCGGCGGCGACCAAAATGGCGGCGGCAACGCGCCGGACTTGCGCTAAAGGCGACGGAGGCGGCGGCTGGGGGCACCGGGGCGTAGCCCGGGCTCTCCCGCATCTGATGGGGTAGGTGGGAGGCTGCGGGAACGCCGGGGCTCGTCGGAACGGAGCTCGCGGCGGCGCCGGAGTTCGGGTGGTAACGGGCGCGAGGCCCTGGTGGGGTTTTGGGCAAGCTGAGCTGCGCATGGGCTTCCTGTGAGCCCCACGAGCTCAAAGCCGTGCTCGGACGCGACCGAAACAGGCCATGGCCGCGACGGCAGCATGGCCGGCGGCAGCGAGCTCCGGTCGTCGGCAAAGTGGCAGCTGCAGTGTGCAAACGAGAGAACGGAGAGGGGGAAACAACACAGGAGCTCACAGCGGGTGCAGTGGTGGCCTCGGCGAGCTCGGGGAGGCACCGGAGCCGACGAATTTGATGAAGACGGCCGGCGGGTCCGAGGTAGAAGACGACGTCGATGGCGGCGATGCGGCACGTCCGGGGCCTCGTGGCTCATTGGGGAGGTAGAGGGAGGACCCGCGGAGCTTCATGGGGCGTCGGTGAGGCTAGGGGTGGCCGGTGGCCATGGGTACAGCGACGATGGCGGCGAGCTCCGCTCGGTGGTGTGCGCGAGAGGGAAAACAGAGGAGGGAATGGGGTCCAGGGGGAGAGAGGGGAGGTGCAGGGGGCGAGGGCGTCTCCGTGGCGTCGCGAGGGAGTCGGGGAGGCTGCCACGGCAAAGCAGGAGGTGGACGGCGCTCTTCGGGCGCGCGCCACGCCTCGCCTCTGCCTACTGGCAGAGGAAGAAGAGGACAAGGGGGGGAAGGAGGTGGGCTGGGCCGCGCTGGGCCGGTCCTATTGGGCTGCACGGGTAAGTGGCCAGTTAAAACTCTCTCTCTCTTTTATTTCTATTTCAGTTCTGTTTTCTTTTATTTAATCTGTTTTGCCACTGTTTGAATTTAAAAATAATTCAAACAATGCCAAAAACTCCTCTGAAAATATTTATGCTGCTTAATGGACTTTTCCAAAGCACATAAAATATTTCAGGGTATTTGGAAATATATTCTATACAAGTTATGAATATAGTTCCAAATGCAAATAAAGTAATGATTTAAATTCAGTGCTCAAAATATTCCTCAAAAATGTTCATTATTTTTGGTTTGGTGCAAAACCCTTGCCAAAATATAACCAACATTATTTAAGGCCATTTTGAAAACATTGAATGCATTTACCAGGGTTCTTTGCCCCTCTTTTATTTAAGTTTTGAGGCTTCCAATTTCCCTCAGTTCAAATTTCAGAATTTAAACATGATGGACACATGAAGCTAGCCTAGAGCATTACCAGAAGCTAGGGGTGTGACAACTCACCCCCACTAAACAAGAATCTCGTCTCGAGATTCAAGCATAGGGTAAGGTGAAGGGGAAACGCAACTAGTATAATCTTCACGATCCAGGTTGCACTTCATAGGAACGTTGATTCGATCACCATCATCGTCTTGAAGTCTTGCTCTGAGAATTCCTGTCAACATGACATGGAGGGAAGAAGGAGACTCTAGAAGGGTCGATCTTCTCGAAGATCGAACAACTCACGGAATGAGACATAACAATATCTCTCGAGCTGAGAGACGAAGCACACCTCTAGAGGGATGGAGTGGAACAGATGACGAGGGTTCACTAGGTAGACAACAATTTCACGCTTAAGAGGGTGGCAAACGATTGTCAACGTAGCGAGGAGTTGAGTTGCCATGATACCACGACGAAAACATCCTGGAGGAGGGTGATTCGTAGATTATTATCTTAAGTGGCAAAAAGAATTACTTTTGATATAGAGATCATTGAGACTCTCTATATCAGCCTAAGGCAAATCACAGCAATCGTTTGGAGGGGGTCGGTAGAATGGCATACTCGGACTTGGATGATGTGGATTACCTTGTTGAAGACAACGCAATGGATGAATTTACTTATCACCGGAAATGGAAGTGACCCATGGTAGAATGGCACATTGGCGGTGCAAGCTAGGAACAAAATGCAAATGCTAGGAATGATTCTGGTAACTGGGGAAGAACCCAACAATAAAGAGTGAATTCACTGGTTGAAAAGGTCATAACATTGCCGAGGAAACTGAGAGGAATCCTAGTTAGAGCCGATGGTAACACGTAGCGCTTGTACGTGCTTTCAAGAACTTGAGCATTTCCACAATCATCAAGGTTTTACCAACATCCGTGTCAAGGATCCTGGCAACACAACTTGCTACCATGATGAATGATGATGGATGATGCAGATGCAAAGGAAGATAACATCATCTCAGATTTCACCCTTGACGGGGCAAAGGAGATAGAATCTGGATGATCGACCGAGAGACATTTAGCACTCCGCTTCTAATGTTCTCCTTGATGTGCTAGTGTATCCCATTCATTGAAATGGTTTGGTATCTAGAACATCAAGTAAAGGTCGGACTTCGGGAACACAAAGATCCATAGGGGCAACTAGGGAGTAAATCCTACGAAATCCCTATGGGGAGGTGGCCAATTCCATCAAATAAGATACTATAATAATAGGTCTACCGGATGGGTGTGTTGGCCACGACATCCACCTTACCGGTTATCGCGAGACCAATATTATAGTTCTTGGGAAATGTTCCAACCCATCATATCTGCCTAAGATTCAGATCTGGTTGGTGTCAGGATATTCCAGACTCATCGAGTCTAGGAAGAAAAATGAAAGTTTGCAACACAAATCGACGAGATGACGTTGCGAGATTCTCGGGAGACGAACTACGATAGCAAGCTCCAAAACATGAGCTGGTTCTGCTACAAACATGTGAACATGTTGTCCAAGACAAGCATGACCACAAAGTAGTCTTATAATAAAACACTACCGAATTCAGGAGGGGAACCATCATCGAGGATATCGAAGTCCTTGCATAAGGTATACTCTTAAGAAGGAACTTCTTCTCCTTGAACAATTCAATCAGTGGCTTGGTGTGCTAGGGACACATATAGATTGAAGGTTGCAAGTCTTCAAACCACAGAATTCTTCGCACGTGTGCATGACTGATTTGGAATGATTCCAGAGGAAGCAACATTGACTTTCTCGAGTCCACGGCGGTAACTTGCATCAAATGCACATGAACTAAAGGAATCACTTCTTACATCCGAACATATGCTTCATGAGCTAGCAGGAACAAATACTTTCAGAAGTTTCCAACACTAGCTTAATGTTCAACAAAATCATGGAGGAGATAAAGATGTTGTCAATGGGCTCAACAACAATTCATCCGGGTTTCCTTTTAAAAGGAATTCCATAGTTAAGTGAACACGGTGATAGCATTGGTCAGACCAAAGATGTAATGGTGTATGCTCGAGGGGTCAACCACGAATAAGACAACATTACGAGCATCGTTGGTACTGATTTGATTTGACGATAGCCCACACTCAAATCAAAGGATTGATAAGACAATAGGTCCAGCAACTGATCACAGGGACCAATCGATGAAGATATCATCTTTCTTCAAGACACACTACACAAGGATATCCCTTTGGAACGAACTAAGTCAGGCAAGCTTTTATCTTCCAACTCTCCAAGTTGTTGTCTAGCTTAACCAACTAGCTCAGGGATATTTAACACCGATTCTTGGAGAGAAGGTGGTTCACAGGATAAACCAACTTGATCACGAGCTCAACATAACGGTCAGGTGACGACCTGGTGATACTTCCGAGAAGACATTCAAAAAATCACGAACCACCGATATGTTACTAAGCTCAAGAACAATCTTGCTTTTGAGGGCAAGACGATATGATCAAATGAGTGAGGACTTGACAAGATCCTAACTCATCAATCGAAGGGTGCACCGAAATAAGGACTAGGTAGCACGATCAGTCTTAGAAGGATGATTCAAAAACCAACACACTAAGAATAAAATTATTGTCCTTTAACTACTCAGCAACGAGGTTGCTAGGCGTATTGATTTCACACATCACAATTCATTTGTCGGTATTCCGGTTGCATCAACACGAAGACCGAGGAATGACTAATGACGGCAAGAAGTATCACTGTACCAGGAGTTCATAGGATGGGGTGCAATTCCTATAACAACCCCGATTTAAAGATGGTAATACTCCAAGGTAGAACAGAACGAAAGCTGGATTAGCAATTTGATCTGCGGAGCACAACTTCTCTGACCCAATCCTGGATATGGAAGAGGTACTGGAGTTTGTTTCTCCTAGTCATTCTGCGATAGAATGGCTTGACGGACCACAAGAGTAATAGGCATCGATAAACTAACGCACGCATACTCTTGGCTATCAATTGATAGACGAGGGTCAGAATGCAACTAAAGAGAGACAACTCAAGGAACATATGATTTTCTGAGTTGTGGATGCATGGTTTAGCATGTCGAACGAATTCCACATGTTTCTTCCGGATAACCCATGCAGAAAAGTAGAACTGGCAGAGTCACAATATATAACGGAGAACTCATCAAGAATAATCCTGTTGTGATATTTCAGTTCAACGAGGAACTTCTGCCATAAGTAGTTCATGGTATTTGGAAGAAGAAGATACCACGGACTTTAAGGACTATCGCAAAGGTTACTAATATCCTAAAGGAACTAGCAAACACTATCAACATGAAGTAAGTAGAGTGAATCTCGGGTTCAAAGCCCAAGGAGTAGAATACCTACTACTAAGTGGCATCACGGGATGCTTTTGAGAATAAAAGCCAGAATCATCACACTGGGACACAAAACATTGCTAGATTACTAGGTGACTCCCTAAAACACCTAGGGTCATGATAATAGCTCCAACATATATGTCAAGGCAATAATTTACCTCAACTCACCGATTAGTGTGGTTAATCTGGCCCAAAGGAACATCGAAATGGGAGGAAGGAATTTTGCAAATGCTTCAGACTATTCAGAAACGTGGGGTGACTCGGACAGCATAACGGCTGTAAATGCTCAGAAAAGATTTGAGACATTCACAAAAATGGTGGCATAACCACTCAAAGGCACAATATCAAGGTTTCGAGATCAACAATTTAACATACGGAAGTAATAGGAACTGAAACGAGGCTTAAGTCCAACAATTCTATAGGTCTACGGATTGGTAACACGTGATCCTAATAGAAAGAAGAGATAGCCTAGTTCTTAATCCCCGCAGGAAAGATAAGATGACTCAGATCAGAAGGGCATGAGGTATAAGGAGTAAAAGAGCCTTACGTTCCATCCCACAATCAATTCCCTTATATAACTAAAGAATTTCTAGACTCAACTTCGACCAGTTTGGCTTGGTAATCGTACAGGCAGCCTGGCTCTGATACCAACGCTGTCAGGACCCCGACTCAATGCCACATCGATCTAGCATGTAACACCTCATATCACTTTGCGGCCTCACGCACGGTATTCCCACGGGTGTCGCCTTACCTTTGCCCGGGACCGTTTGCGCCTTTTGGCACACGTATATGACAGTGTCGCTAGCATCCATATGATAAGGAGCCCGGGCTGACATGGCTAGTCGTAAACCCAAAGCGGCACAGACTTACAGGGACAGGCATCCATGACCCAGCATCGATCGTGTCGGTCATCAGCGAGTGAATCCAGGCTGTAGCACTGGGCTAGCAGGACTCCAGTGAACCGGGCTGTAGCGGGCTAACAGGACTCCGGTATTCACCGCGTGACATTTCCCCGAAGGGATAGACACAGGAACGAAGAAGGACACATGCCGGCCAGCCTAAGTGTTCCGGAGCAGTAGCAAGCTACCATGGCTCGGTGGAAACACTAGGAGACATTTCCCCGTAAGAAAGGCTACTAAAGATAAACAACTAGATGGTCAGATCCCACACATACCAAGCATTTCAATAACATACACACAATATGCTCGATATGTGCAAATACAACATGGCATCACAACATGACTCTATGACTCAAGTAATCTATTCAATAGGCTCCGAGGAGCGAGATATTACAAACATGGGTCTCATGACCCAACACTCAGAGCATACAAGTCAAAGCACAAGCGGAAGCTATCATGTCTGAGTACAGACAACTATAAATGAAAAAGGCTGAGAAGCCTGACTATCTATCAGATCCTGCCGAGGGCACAAGATCGTAGCTGAGGTAACAAGCTAAATGTCGAAGTCCACGTGAAACTACTAGCGAGACCGAGGTCTCTCTGCAAAAACATAAAATAGGCAAACGTGAGTACAAATGTACCCAGCAAGACTTACATCAGAACTATCTACATATGCATCATTATCAACAAAGGGATGGTGGGGTTTAACTGCAGCAAGCCAGCTTTGACCCGGTGGCTATCCTGAACTACGACTGCGAGTAACTTTTTTGAGGTGGCGCACACGAGTCCACATATTCACCATATCAATACACCACTATGGATCCGCTCCCGTCTCCCTACGAGAACGCCATCCATAGCACTCACGCTTATCTTGCGTATTTTAGAGTATCCGCTTTCACTTGTCTATGAACTGATATAAGCAACCCAGAGGTCCTTTTCCACGGACACGGCTATTCGAATAGATGATGTTAACCCTGCAGGGGTGTACTTCTTCACACACGCTCTCACCACTTACCGCCGTTTACACGATATGTACTCGGCAACCTTCAAGCGGAAGCCCAACGTGGGTGTCGGCCACGGCCTGCCTAAACACTCAAGTCTCTAGTCCAGGTTTATCGCCTATTCGGGTTCCATCCATGAGGAGATCCGGCCGGAGTTTCGCTCACAGCCCCAAACGATGTGTACAGGGTTCCGTGACACCAAACGGGTGCCCGGTTTACCCGGCCACGTGCCTACCGCATCACAGCCCACCCCTACAGTCAGCGCTGTCCACGGCCTCCAGCATACTACAAACACCAGAAACTACTTGCAACTCCTGGACAGAGGACAAGGGTGATTAAGAAGCCGAGAGGGTCCATTGGTTTCGGGCCCAATGCGTGGTAGTAGCTGAATCATGGATCACAAACACAGAACTCAGTTCCTGAGGACGGCTGCAGTGAGACAACCCACCATGTACTCCTACATGGCCTCTCACCGCTACCTTTACCAAATCGTGTTCACACGCTTAGCTCACACACCGTAGGACATGTTCACACACCTCTGATTCATCCCCGATGAATCAGACCTGACTCAACTCTAAGCAGTAGCAGGCATGACAAACAAACATGAATGAGTAGGCACAACAGGGCTCAAACAACTCCTACTCATGCTAGTGGGTTTCATCTATTTACTATGGCAATGACAGGTCATGCAAAGGATAAAGGGGTTCAGCTACCGCAGCAAGTAACAGATGAATCGTTGTTGTCCTAATGCAGTAAAAGAGAGCAGGAGCGAGAGAGTGGGATTTTATCGGAATGAACAAGGGGGTTTTGCTTGCCTGGCACTTCTGAAGATAACATTGGGTCTTCATCAGTGTCAACGATCACATCATCGGTATCACGTCTATCGAGAGGGAACAAATACCGGCAACACAGAAAAACACAATCAATGCAATGCACAATATGATGCATGATCATGACATGGCAAAATGAATGTGTTTTGAGCTAATGCAACTAGCAACAGATTAAATGAAGTTGGTTTGAATACAAGATTCAAATTCAAACTCCATATGTGATTATTTAAATGCCCTTTATATGATTTGTGCTAAACAGCA